>NW_028277570.1:0-214307 GCF_059751315.1 Micrasema longulum | reverse complement strand
TTCACTAAATAGAGGTATTATTATTTAGTAATTTAACTTTTTTTATTTTTGTTTTATTGCTCAAAAAACTTTTATTTTTTAAGTACTAATGTTGTATTAATTTTTTTATTATTATCTAGTTATTCTCAACTACTGTGTTATATTTATATTTAGTACGTAAGATTTTCTCATGGTTATTGCTATCTTTATTTAGAAATGTTATGTTTCTTTTCAACTTTTTGTATTATATGTTTACTAAATTGTTTAGTTTTAATTACTCTATTATTTCATACTATGTACTACATGATTATTGTGCACTGCTGTGATTATTTCTGCATATTATTATTTTTTTGTAAAAGGTTCTTTGAACCGTTGATGTGTAAATAAATAAATAAATATTCTGGACATTGGGACATAAAAACGAAAATTGCAAATTTTGACATCTGGTGACATGGTTGGGAGCACAAAAAACAGAGATGAGACATGATAGCCCTAAGGGATTTTAATTATATTTTATATCTAATTCCTATGTTTTTTTTCCAATCTAATAATATGCCATTTGAAATTTCATTTAATATTTACATATTTTATTTAATAACACATGTCGCCAATATAAGTAATTTTTCTTCATCAACCACAATTTGAGTAAACACCTTATTTTTGTATTCAGCACACTATTCTTAATATTGTTCGGTAACACGCTACATATTGTCTGTCCTCTTGCCCTATTTATTTTTATATTTAGGACTGGCTAGCCCATTTATACTAATAAACCTGGTATTGTAAACATGTACCATTAGCAGCATCTGAGTAATTTTAAAATAAAAGAAACAGCCATTTACATGGCACGCAGCAGGGTTAAAGAAGGAAACTATCAAAGTATAATTTTAAATTCAGTTTATATATTTAAAAAAATAAATTTCTTCTTTTCCTCATCCGCTCCTAAGCGGAGCATGTGGACATCACCAGTTACCTCCAGGAGACCCTTTTGCCAGCCAGTACTTTCACCTGCTCCCACGTCAATCCAGCGCCCCTTAGTTCCGCTGAATAAAGTCGAAAGACCGTCATCGACGCCGTCCTCGGCGTGAGCCCGCAGGTTTAAAGAAGAGGCAACTTGGGTTTAGGTTTTTCTGAGGCATGCGCAGCATGTGTCCAAGCCAGGTCAGCCACCGCATCTTCAAGACGCTCGTTATAGGAGGCTATTGCGTCCGTTCTTGGACTTCGATGTTAGTAATAAAATCAAACCACCTTATACCTAATATTCTCTTCAAGCACTTACTCTCAAAACTCAGGAGTTTGGTGTTCTGGGCTTAGGTAAGGTGCCAAGATTCACACTCATATAAGAGTACTGGCACTATACAAGAGTTGAATAATTGGCATTTTGTTTTGACCAAGTAAAGAGTTCTAGACAACACGCATAATGTTAAAAATTGCTCCAGCAATTCCTAGGCGGATTGCGAGATCTTTGTGCATGCTTTCATCCTTAGTTATGTAAACTCCCATGTATTTAAAGCTGTCAACTTTCTCGATCTTCTGTCCATTATTAAAGAAGGGCTGATCAAGTTCAGGACAGGATTTGTTGCACAATATCTGAGTTTTTTTTGTATTAATATTAAGATCCAGACGGGCAGAGTTTTCCTGCAGTTTGTTAACGATTTCCTGAAAATCATAAACAGACTTTTTAAGAAAAACCGCATCGTCTGCATACTCCAAGTCGCACAACTTTAGGAGGGAGTGGATTTCTATGCCTCAATCAGGTGGTATTGATTTGTATGGTAAGTCCATAAAAATGATAAATAGGAACTGTGCAAGGATCCAGCCTTACCTCACTCCAGTGGGGACTCCGAATCAATAATTAAAAAAGCTTCCGACTCTCACACGACAATTGCTGTCTACGTGGATCGCTTTTATAACATCAATAATCATGGAAGAAATACCATTCGTCTTGAGAATTTTTCGAAGAGATGGTCGATGCGGATTATCAAATGCTTTCTAGTAGTCAATAAAGCAACACGCAAAGGGTTAGTTCATTTCATTGTTCTGTTGGATAATGAATTTTATATTATGGATATGATCCGCACATGACTTACTAAGAATAAAACCACCTAAAAAAAACTTAAAATTTACCTGGCGTTTAACATACATTTGATGATTTTCTCAACGGTAAGCCAAAGAGATATAAAATTTAAACACGTGATGGAAAATCATAGTTTTATGCTTTTGATGCTATTTACAACGTAAAATTTATCCGGAGATGCTTGGTGATCTTACCATTCTTTGAAAAATATGCCACAGCGACGCAAAATTTAGACACGGCATTTAAAATGATATTTTTAAAATTAATGAGCCATTTTCTACGTGAACATGACCCATCGTTGCTTTGTGATCGTGATCTTCTCAACGCACAATGGCAATCAGGCAAAAGCCTATTGCCTAAAAATAATATAAAATAAAACTAATTTTAATGGTTAGTCGTATCGAAGTAAAATGAGTATATAACATTAAAAATGGCTTCATAGATATACTTTATTTTTTCAACTAAATTTTTTATAGGAATTGTTTGGTAAAAAGTAAAACTCCTTAACGGTAAATCGTAGCGACATAAAATATATAAATTAACTACTATTTTATGTTGAAATTACATAGCTTTACAAAAGATAGTGATAAAGAATAGGTATTTGTGTTAAAATCTTCATAATTATATTTTTAAATAATATTTATTTTTCCATTTTTTATTATGTATCCCAACTAAACACATGGCCTTTGGCCTCATGGAGTTTGGAATACATCATTATTTATTTACACTCTTGATCAAAATACAATTCCATGTTCACTTTGCCCAGCTAACAAAGGTACATACATCGTTCCAAGGTAGGCAATTACATTTTAAAATATTATAATAGTTAACAAATTAATATAGAGCACAGAAAAACAAAATGTAAACTTATTCGTATACACATTTTGATACATATACATACAGAAATACACATATATACACAGATATATATATATATATATATATACACATATATACACATGTACATACACACACACGTACATATACCCATGCGCATACACATATATATATATTCATAAAAACATAGACAATTTATTTATGCGAAACTTCCTGGTTGGTTGTTATAAATATATATTTTTTAAATTATTCCGTATTTTTTATATTTTATTTTCGATATCCAGTAAGAATCTCCAATCCGTGGCATGCACCAATTTTTCTGACTCCCTACGACCAATGTCATGAAAGAGCGAGGTCAACACCTTCCGTAACTTGACAACACTCCCGTCTTTCCACGATTCTGGCAAAAGGTTATGGACCTTTTTGCCTAGGTAATAGTGTTGTCTCGATGCCAGAACAGTGTTGACCCCCTCACTTAGTATCAGATCCCTATTAGAGTATCTTGTATTATAGTTGTCATCATTCCCTTTCCGCACCTAATGGTGCACAGGGCACTACATTGGTATACTAATTGCAGCGTATCTTGATATAAAAAAAATAATCGGGACGATGTTCCGCTTCCTACACTCTCGGTTGAACCACAGGTGCTTGGATGCCATTGCAATGAACTTCCATCAAGAATTTTTACTTAAATGTTTTAGGTAACGCTAACACAGCAACCCTGAAACGATTGCGTAAAAAAATAAATCTTAAGCTAAGAATGGCATTCCAGCACCTGTGGTTCAACCGAGCGTGTAAGAAGCGGAACATCGTCCCGAACTTAAAAAAAAACTTTATTTACTTTCTTCTTCTTCTTCTTCTTATGGTGCCTCTCCCCGATAGAGGTTGGAAATCATCATTGCGATTCTTACTTTATTGGCAGCTGCCCTGAACAAGGACTGAGTGTTGCAATGGAACCAGTCGCGCAAGTTCTTAAGCCAAGAGATGCGCCTTCTACCTGCACTGCGTCTCCCTTCAATCCTTCCCTGTAGAATGACTTGTAAAATTTTATATTTTTTGCCTCTCATCACATGCCCAAAGTACTCAAGTTTTCTTTTCTTTATGGTCTTCAGTACCTCTTTATCTTTTTCCATCCGTCGGAGAATATCATCGTTTCGGACTCTATCCACCCAGGAGATTTTTAATATCCTCCTGTAGCACCACATTTCAAAGGCTTCGATCTTTTTTGAAGTTTTTTGGGTGAGTGTTCACGTTTCGACGCCATAAAAAAGTACTGAGAAGACGTAACATCGAGTAATGCGCATTCGGAGGTCTAAATTAAAGTCTCTACTGCAAAGAAGGTCGCGCATTCTGAAAAAGCAGTCTCGCGCCACCTCTATTCTGACTTTAATCTCTTGCGAGTGATCCCATTCATCATTCAGCCAGCATCCTAAATATTTATATTGATGAACTTGCTCAACTTACCTTATTTACTTTACTTTCTAATAATTTTGAATTATCTATACTTACCTCTGTTTTGTATAAATACATTTAACTCTTTAATAAAGATACCAGTCTCGAAGATATCGCGAAAGCGATGAAACCGGTAACTGGATATTCCAAATTTGTGGATTAAAGTATCACTATTCTTTTATTTATATAATAAATATATATATACTAATGCAAATTGATTGACAACTATCCTAAAGAAAGCCCGGTATTTTTTTACTTGTAGTAATTTATTTATAAATATATATTAGGTATAATATTAATTCTTTGTTCAACGTACAATACCCAACGCCTGCTATATTGATATATAATATTATTTTAATGAGCTTTCACAAACATAATATTACTTAGCATACGCGACATGTTCGATATTTGAAATTGGCTCCAAATCCCCCTTGAATAGATATTGCATTATTGAGCTGTAAATGTTCATATTATTATACTTGTATATCAAAACTGAATAAAACATATGATTGGCTTTATTTAGGGCAGTTGTGTTTGATGCAATTATTTTGGTACCAACAAAATTCAACGGACACGTACTGGTTAAAAATTGGATATTAGAAGGAAAATATTGTTTTAGTCATGTAAATTGTATATTATACAGCATTTATCATCATCATCATTCCCTTTTTGCATCTAATGGTGCATAGGGCACTACATTGGTACACCAATTGCAGCGTATCTTGATAATATTTGTTACATGAAGGTAGGAGGACCAGTCTTATGGTTCAGGTACCAGTCGAGGGATTATTTTATTTTTGTATTTAAATAAAACAACAACCATTATAGCAAAAAAAATATTTGCAAAAATACCAAAAATTATAGGCCAATTAAAGTTTTTTATACATTACTAAATAAAATGTCAAAAAAAGAAGAAAAAAAGCGTATCTTTTAAAAGCCACTCCGCATCATTCCACACGTAAAAAATAAATAAAACATTACAATGATAATGAAATAATTAAAAACATTTTTTTTTGTTTATTTAAAAATGCTTTTGCCAGCGAATCCATACGGAGTAACCCCAAATCAGCCCTCCCTCCTTTCTTCTTTCAAACAAATTAATTAATGACAATATTAAAGAGTACGAAAAATAAAATATGATGTAGGTACAGTAAGATTAAATTTTAATGATTATTTTCAATTAGGGTTCTAGCATTTTCTTTAAACTTGTTTAAACCGAGAATATATATATCGATTTCAGTAAAAAACGTGTTTTAATTATTTAGAATTCTGGGAAAAGATGCCTTTTTATTATTATTCGTTATTGAAATACCAACATGAAACAATTGTTGCAGCCGAGTTGTACGTTAAGAGATACGAAATTTAATTTTCTTAAGCAGTTGAGGGCAATCTAAGTTGTTGTTGCAAATTTTGTAAAGTAAGACGGTATCATTGATGATGATTCTTCTAGATTGTAAGGTACCTATGAAATATTGTAGTGTAAAACACCCTTTTACAAATAATTTATATCAACCATTATCATAGATGGATAATTTATACAGCGCCGTTTTTGTAAAAATCACCTGAAGAGCGCTGTCGGGAATCGAACCCGAGATCTCTTGCATGGTAGGCAAACGCGCTGATCATTACACCATGACGCTGACAAATGCTTTATAGTTTGTATTATGTATAATATGTCATTTATAATACTCATCATAGCTTAGAATTGAAACAATTAACTTTTTTTTTTTTTGTTTTTTTTGGCGATTAAGTTTAATTTACAATATACCATAATGTTTATTCTGCATTTGAAAGTTAAAGTATAGTTTAAAATATACGAACGTCTGTAAATAAATATTGTTTTCTGCATGTCCCTAAATGATTATAAATATAATATTATATGAAATTACGTAAAACATGTTTTCTAAATTATTTATCCGGAAAGGTTGTGGTCCCATGGCTAGTGTCTTGGACTCACGGACCAAAGGTCCGTGGTCAGTCCAACTAATAAACATAAAGCGACATAACAACAACAACAACAACAAACCATCACCCCGTTTCCCCGTAGGGGTAGGCAGAGAGGATAGAACGCCATAACACTCTATCTTGGCATACAGACCTCGCTTCCTCTACATTCATACATCTTCTCATGCACGCACGCCGATTATTCCTACTTTTGACATGCCCATCTTCAAGTATTTGATGGACTTGATCGCGCCATGTCTTTTTCGGTCTTCCTCGTTTTCTGCATCCATCAACATTTGCATCGTAGATCCTTTTAGCCGTTCTTTCGCTGTCCATTCGCTCTACATGTCCAAACCAACGCTGCACCCCTTTCTTGATTCTGTCAATAATGCATGTCTCAGCCTTACACACTTCACGGATCTCGAAATTTGTGCACCTATCATACATCGTTTTACCACACATTCGCCTGAGGGATTGGATTTCGACAGCATTCAACCTACTTTCATCATTATTTTTCCAATTCCATACTTCGCTCCCATACATTAGAGTTGGAACTAGAACTCCGTTGTGAACTGCTAGTTTAGCCTCCTGCGATAAACATTTGTTTGCCAAAGTAGATTTTAAAGCGACGTAGCGAGCGATAATTGGCTGCCTAAAATGCAAAGGTGAAGTTATGCGCAGTAGAAACATTAGTTTTATCAAAACTAGTACAATCTTATAGACTCTAATATTTTTTTTTATATTTGTCATGTATCGAAAGATTCAAGTGTAGATTTTTTTTTACATTTAATTGAGTGAAACGCGTAATATTCCTTTACAGAGGCCACCCTGGTTTGATATCAAAATAATTATTATTTTGCTTGTGAATACGTAAAATTTTGTGTGATCATTAAAATAAAACCTTAGCCTATATTGCTTTTACCATAATACTTAATATATGTGAAAAATCAACCGCATTTCCAATAAATCGTAAAAATCTCAGAAGGTATCCGAAAAAAATCCCAGTTCTTATACAAAAAAGATTTACTTTTGGCCCGTGTAACGACAAAGTTTTCTGTATTTATGAGAAGATAAAAAAATAGTCAAATGATCGCAACGCCGAGAATATTTGTCATAAAATTTTGATCGCGGCCATAAATTTTACGCTATGATTGATCTAATATATATTTATAGTCAATTTATTACAGGTATATTCTTCTTACAGTAGAAGGCAAAGGATCGCGATTTTATAGATTAATACTACTTAATAATAAATATACATATCGCCGTTATCGCATTTAAAAATTGAAATATTCTCAATCTTTTTATATACGAGTGTTCTAACATTTATTATTTAAGTAACTTTTCTTTTACCACTTTTTGTTTAAATTATTTGAGTTTGTCGATTTTAGCATTTATTTAATTATTTGTGTTTATTACTATTCATTCATTTTACATTAACATGTACGGATTTTGTGTACATACGCTCGTTACCAAGTTTGACTTTGTATCCTAGATATATGTATTCATTTGTTAGACTCATAATCTTTGTATTATCAAAATTATGTATGTTGTGGTGTAATATTAATGTAATTTAATAAAATGTATGTAAATATATGTAAAGTTAAAAACGATGTATTTCGTCATAAATAAATAAATATAATCTAATCTAATCTAAGACAGAGTGATATGGCGTTCTCTCCTCTCTGCCTACCCCTACAGAGAAACGGTATAAGGGTTTGTTGTTGTTGTTTAGCTTCGGTTCCGGCCAATAAACGAATTTCAGCCACCGTTTCAGTTTCGGCCAATTTTTCGACGAAACTTTGGCTCAGCCGAAACCTGCAGTCCAGATGTGTCGGATTACATTTGGCTGTACTCGGGTGCTTATTATAGCTGTCAAGTTATCCTGAGTTCTAAGATCGTTTATATAATTATTTGACAATTGTAGAATGCATTACTTTTCCGGTTGTTTAACCGTTCACATAATGCAGACTGCAAATATAAGGTAGAATTTAATGAATAGAAAGCAGATAGTAAAATTATTAAAATAGTCTATTTAATAGTTATACTAAACTGCCGACATGTACAGAATAATAGGTCCATATTATCCGCAGAAGCCGTATTCAACAAACATTTCCTTTATAATGATGTAATAACTTATATTAACATATAAGTTATTAATTAAAAAAAAATACTTGGTACACTTCCGCTTATTTATTTTGACCAATTAGCGCTTTCACCCTCTAATTTTTTCTTTATAGTTAATAAGTTAAAGTTTCTATAGCGTACATAAAAGTTATATGTGTAACAATAAAGAACCAAAAAAACCTAAAAATAAACAAAATTTTATGTATATTTATAATTTATAAACGACAATTTTCGTTAAAAGTAAAAATTTTAGGGTAAACTTGAAGAAGATATTTCAGGTTAATTGTGAGTCAATAGGGTGTCAAGAAATCATCGTTATCTTCCGAGGAGTATTCAAGTAACTAATTCAGTTTTGATAGTCGGAGAAGATGTAGATGTCGATAGTTTTCGAGAGCTTCTGTACTCCTCGGTATACATCTATTCGCGGAAAAAGAAAAAAAAACGTGTTCAAGTCAGGAGCTTTTACTTAAGTTGCAATTTGTTTATATTTTCAATCATTTTGGTTTGAATTGGAAAATAAAGGTAAAAGCTTTAGGTACAGTAACATTACGGGTAACGCTTCTCCAGAGTTTTAAGACGCTCAACAATTTTTGAAGTCAACCAAAAAGGAAGAAGAAGCGGACAATGATAGTTTAAAAGGCCAAATGTATGGTGCAGTCATTGCGGATTAAAAGTTAGTCGAAAATTTATATTGTTATTTATTAATTCCAACTTTAAACGCGTGTTTCTTAAAATATGTTTTTTAAACTGGCCGAACACGCAACTTAGCCAAAAAGCACCGATTCATTTGATATCTCAGATACATTTTCCATCGAACTACGAAATTTGCGATTGGTTTTTAACTTTTCTCGTTATAAACAATTAATTATGTTACACAGTGTGTAAACTAGCCACTTAAACAAGCCAATGACCCTGTAAATACCTAAACTTCCATATTCCCTTATCAAAAATGTTTTCCAACTCTGCTGTAATTTGTTAATAATGTATGTGATTTTTGGCTTAAAAATTAAAGTTTTCTTTTGAATCCGTAGGATTTTTTGCTTAAAGCGGTATTTTCTATTATGATTTCTCCAGGTAGTCCTATAGATTTTTGTATATATTTATAAGAAATAATGTTTTTCGTTCTAGATTCAAAACTACAAGAGAAATCTGTCAGGCCGCGGAACGTTTTACTTTGAAGACACTTTGAGGTTTTGGGTTCAAACGCCGTTATTTTCATTTTCAAAAATACAAAAAAAAATCTTTTCAACCTTGTTTGATAAAGTTTTAAAAAAATACGTTTTATTTCTTTCATTGTACTTTCAAATAAATAAAGCTTATTTTAGAAACGCTGGAGTGGCTTTATTCCTTAAACAAGCATCTTTAACAACACATGACATAAGTAATTACAAATAATAACAAGAAGTTAGCTGATTGCCCCCTTGGTTGGACCCTGTACTTGGTAATAAAACAATAAATGTTTTTCATAGAATAGAATCCTCTCTTACAGTACACCGCCAACACATGTTTCAATAATTTGATCTGATCCATTGAAATATTTCGTTTTTTTTTTTCAACTTATTTTTAAATGTACCTACACTTAAAATAATATACAGTTTTATGTAAATTATCCTTACACTGTATAAAAGTCACCAGTCTGGAGATTCCTATTAGAAGATGAAAGCGCTAATTGGTCAAATAAATGAGTGGAAGTGTACCAAGTATTTTTGAATTAATAACTAATATGTAAATATACGTTATTAAATAATTACAATGGAATTCTATCAAGAATCGTCAATAAATAATTTGAATAAAAAAATGGAGTAAGTTGTTTATTCATTTAAATATTTAGATCGCACAATTGGATTTATTAAAGCTTTATTACCTCTACTGGGCAACACATGTATTCCGTCCACCTGAATTATTGCCTTCGCACATTAAATTCGAATTTCCCACGAGGACAAAGTAAAGCACACGTGTGTTGTGAAGAATTTACAAGCCTACAACACAACAGTTTTATTCTCACGCCCTTCCCTCTCTCTGTAAATGAAAAATTCATTTATATATTCACTTTCAAAGTAAATCGGTCTTCTTAAGGTAATCCAAAGCATCTTAAAAATACTTACAGCCTCTCAACGAAAGGCAAAGAATTCTTTTTCGTAATGTTTTTTATATTTTTTATATTTTTTTATTGAAATCTACAGTCATGTACAATAATACGGTTATAATATACATAATAGGTACTTAAAACTAGAATAAAAATGATCTCAAACTTGTAATTATCAAATACGTAATGTGTCATAAATAAATGTATATTACACAAGAATAAAAATTGGAAAACCATAAATAAAATGTCTGTACATATTTACCATTGTATATTTAAAATTAAATGAAAAAAAAATATTGCATTTACTCATCACTACTCACCCACGGAGACAATGCCTGCATGCTGTCGCTGATTTTCCTTTTGAATTTATTAAATTCAAGTCAAAGATATCACTCGCATTGGCTCCAATAATATTATTATATAAGTTGCATATTCTATAAATGCACGAATTTTTTGCTGCATTAGGGTTTACATCGCTGCAGTAAAATATTTTTTTGTGACGGGTACGTTTAAAAGGTACATGGAAATTAATTTATTTATTTTGGACTTTTTCGATTTTATGTTTGTGATTTTCTTTATATTTATTTATTTTACATAAACGGATAAAATTGCCTTTAACATATATTGAACATAAATATGAAAAAACAAAAAATACACACATAAAAACATAACAAAAAATTATAAAATTGCATAACTATAACAATAGTAACAAGTAGGTAAATACACATAAGCAACCAAAAATATTAACGTAATAAATACATAAATATGAAAAAACAAAAAAAGGAAAAACATTTTTAAATATAAAGAAAAGAATAATATTGCGAGAAAAAAAAAGAAATCAGACTAGTTTTATAACTAGACTCGTTTTTTTATATGGAGACCAGATTAGTTGCATGGTCAACCCGACTTCTGACAAATGCGTAATACAAAATTTTTAGGGTATTTATATCTTTAAACATTTTAGTGACAAAACCTAACAATTTAAATGTATCACCCGTAATGTGCCAGACATGTTTGTTATAGTCGAGTTTACTATTTAAAAGAACACCGAGGTACCGAGTTATTTGAACATTCTTGATAGATTTGGTAATAAGGTTATATTGATGATTAATGATATTAATGTTTCGAGTAAAGGTGATATGAAAGCATTTAGTTTAAATATAATATAACACGATCACAATATAGAGAAAGGCGGTCCAGATCTTTTTGCAGATACATACAATCGTTTGGTGGTTTTATCGGTTTAAATATTTAAGCGTCATCATTATTTAAAACAACATAGAAACAACATCGTATAATTCTTTATTATTTGAATGTAACATTTTAAATCCAGTATCTTTATTTAATTACATCATTAAAATTGATTAGGTATTTTACGAATTCGGAAAAATTGTTATTTTGAAGACACTTCACATGTTCTGTAACACGAACATTAAAATTTCTTGATGTTCTTCCAACGTAAACTGAAGGACAAGAATTGCATTTTAATTGGTAAATACCTGAACTATTTAATAAACTCTATTAGCTTTATTATTTAACAATATTTTACCAATATTTAATATGTATTATGGAGGACAACACCAACAGCCGTGAGGTTGACAGATCCGAACTCCGCTTTTGACTCGCAACGCGTAGTCCACTGCAACATCAGCTCGGACAAGATATTAAACGCCGTGCATCGAAAGAACTTATTACATTTCATATTGACATTTCGTGGCCACCAGCTCCCTGCCAGTGTTCGCTATTGTAAATTCCTTCTGTACAAAATAATAGGATGTAACTCGTGTGTAACTGCTTAATAAATAACTTCAACTGTAATCCATCAAATCACCTCACAAGCACTCGTTCTATAGTATAAAAAGAAGGTGTGATATTATTTGGTAAAATTTTTCAAATGTTTGTAGATCTATATAATATTTACGTAAAATATTATATTTAAAATTTGTTTAATTGATTTTTTCTCTAGTTTTCTCTAGAAAAAGTTTTTATTAAATAAAGCGTATATCCATTATTTATAGCAATTTTTAAAAATTAAATAAATTCAATACTAGTATACATTTGAATGACAAATATACTCGCAGCTTTTGGTATTCCGTATTGTAAAATGGCTGAAAGAACCTTTTATCGTTTACACAATAGGTAAACATATTTATAACAGTTACAAGTTGAATGTTATTCAGAAGAATATGCTCGACGTAATATGAATTGTAAAATGTACGCAAGGCAGTAGCATTTAACAAAGAAAGAGTTTTCCATAGAGAATCACGGTAAGTTAGAGAATAAAAGAAATGTTTTATCTTAAAGATCAAATGGAAAGAATTCGTTTATCGTAACGCTATTAATCCTTTAAAACCGCGTTTATTATTATTAATAATTAAAAAAATTCATTACCATTGTAAACATACAACAAAATAAGAAAACAAAAGAGTACACAATCGAATGGTTCATTTATTGCCTTAAAACTTCTTGGAGGCTTACAAAAAAAAGTTGAGAACATACGAACTTAAAAAATTCAATTAATTCTAATGATGCCCAGTGCTTGTAATATTTAGATTAAATACAGGTACTCCGGTGCATCTCCCAAATATAAATTAATAGTGAAGTGACATTTATTCATTAAAATCTATTGTAAGTACTTCAATTGAGCCTTTATTGTAATTGTAAGATTTTTTCATATTAAAAAAAAAAAAAAAAAATATTTAAAACACGACTTTCTCAAAAAAATTCGAGAAATTGGATAGTGGCAAAACAGGTATATAACAACAATTATTGAGTTCCGATTTTGAATCTTTTATATGTACGAGGCAAATTTATTTATTTATTTAACTTTTTGTACAAATAACAACATGGGAGACCAGACACGAGATATTGATTTTTCAACATGACAATGCTCGACCACATGTTGCTCATTTATTTATTTATTTAACTTTTTGTACATAATGTTATTTGTACATTGGCGGGTTTATTGCCAAATGGCAATTTCTTCCAACCAACCAACAAAATAAAAGTTTTATTTTTGTAATTCAAGTTGCAGAACATATTCAATAGAAAAAAAAGATTAAAAAGCTGAAGATATATAAAAATAGAAATAAACGTATTTGTTTATGAATTACCTTAAATCAAAACTATTACTCAATGGGAAAAAGGAAAAAAAAGGAAAGAGGAAAAAGGAAAGGAAGAGAGATTAAAGAAGTGTAAGGAGATGTTTCTTCCGACGTGATTTAAACAGAGATAATGTAGTAACATCTTTGATGGTGGATGGGAGATGATTTCACAGTCGAGCCGCATGGACACTGTATGAGTTAGAGAAGAAAGAGAAATTGTGGATGGGTATTAAGAGAGTGCCTTGAGAATAAGAACGAACAGGTAAACCATGAACTGATAAGCGTTGAAATCTTTCACGCAGGTATATAGGAGCGTTAGGACTATGAAGTAAATTGAATATAAGTGAGAGGGAGTAATAGTCTCTCCGCTGTCTAATTTTGAGCCATTTCAGTTGCCTACGATAATCAGAAATGTGGTCATATTTCCTAGGACCAAAAATGTACCTAATGCATGTATTCTGAAGTCGTTTAAGTTTATCGAGTTGCTCACAGCTTAATCAGCCATGGAAACATCAGCGTAATCTAGAGTGGGTAGTAGTAATGCTTGCATATCCATAAGTAAGAGCACTGTTTGGCTCTCGTGAAAAGTGAGATTTT
This sequence comes from Micrasema longulum, assembly GCF_059751315.1. NCBI lineage: Eukaryota > Metazoa > Arthropoda > Insecta > Trichoptera > Brachycentridae > Micrasema > Micrasema longulum. The sequence continues at coordinate 200,104 of NW_028277570.1, read as the reverse complement.
TTTTCTCCAAAAGTTGGCAACACCGATTGGTAGTAAGGGATCTCCTGAACACAACGAGCACCGGCGACCCTCGTTAATTTTAAATCTTGCCTTGTAGTGTTCGTTTCTGGGAAAAATGCCAATAAGAAATCCCGCCATCTGCAAGGTCCTCGCTGTCGTAAGGTTCCTGCTCACTGAAGGAAAAACTCCGACTGAAATTTTTTTCACGGATCAATACTGTTAATGTGACTCTTCATTTGACTGGTGATGAAACATGTATATACGAGTATAAGAATAATAATGAAATTTTATCACCATCATTATTCCCTTTCCGCATCTAATGGTGCATAGAGCACTGCATTGGTGAACCAATAGTAGCGAATCGCGATAATTTATTAGGTACATGAAGGCAAGATGATCAGTCTCACGCTTCAGGTGCCAGTCCAGGGATTATGAAATATTCCAATGAGAAAAAAAAAAAAATCATGTCGGGAATCAAACCTAAGGCTTCTTTCAAGGTAGGTAAATGGCCTTAACACTCAACCGCAAGGTGGACTTTAATATTTATTTACTCCTTTGATTTTTTTATTACTAGTATCCTTAAGTACGTCTTTATTTTTTTCTGTTTATGTTTGCATTATATGGAAAAGTTAAATTTTTAGTCAAACAGCTGGTTTCCGGCTGGTTTGTTTGTTTTGGAGAGAATTCATGTCACCCTTTTAAATGATATTTTAAGCCTGTTTCAAATAAACGTCATAATAATTTCCTTATCCGCACCCAGTGGTGTATATGGCACTGCATTGGCTCTCCAATCACAAATATCTAGATCGTTTTTATTTCATGGAAGTTATGGTGATCAGCCTTACGCTTTAGGAAACAGTACAGAGACAGCTTGCCCCCCCCCATACCGCACACCGCGTCTGAGGTCATAAGTCTCCTTGGCGGTGCTCACATACACGGAAATTTTTCTCGTTGTCAAATGAGAAAAGATGACGGAAGAAACTCTCTGTAATCTGGTAGCCTTAGCATCTTAGCGCTGAATAAAAGTGATCCAGAAGTACATCGTAGGTACTTCATTTCTTATCACAAAAAATATTTGGCGCATAAATTGTACAATAGTGTTTGTTTCCACGAGAATTGATTCAGGTCTGAAAGGGTCAGTGGTAATTGTAAGGATTTAGGACACGTAATCACTATATTGGGTAGATACACGCTCAACAATAATATATTTCATTATAATATGTGTAATAAATAATGCATGGTCGACATGAAATATTGATTTCAACCGGTATTTTTAAACTAGGATATTTAATAGTCCTTTGACTGGCACCTGAAGCGTAAGACTGCGTATCTTACCTACATGTATTAATGTACGTAATGTAATGAGTCTGGTCCGGAAATAGATTAATCAAAAAATAAATTATACAGGTATTTTTTGAATGATGTAATCTTAGTAAATGAATAAAGCGTTAGGTCAACGTATTTGTACCCAAAAAATTTACTAGGGGTTACAATGGCTTTAAGTGATTCTAAACGAAAAAAAGAGTTGAAAAAATTGTTTTGTACACCATTTTGTGAAAAAGACCTAAAATTTGTTGTTATGATATTTGTTACGATTAATATAGTGTTAAGTTACCGCAAACCAAGTTTTGTAAAATTTTCATTAAAAAGAAACGTAAAAATTGCATTTTTCAATAAAAAATGATAAAAGCGTCGTCTATAAATAATAAGTTTCATATTTTCGTTTAAAATCACTTTAATTTATCATAGAAAGATCTAGAATATTAGAAAATATCAAGTTGGTCCTGGTTAATTTCAGTCTAGGACTAAGATAGGTTCAAACGAAATCGCATTAAATGTAGATCCATAGAATTAAGAATAGTCCAGAAACTGCATACGCACATCAAACAGAAGGTGACTTAACTACGTATAATTTTTTTTAACCCATTAGTTCTTTGTAGACGTCGCTTAGTACTCAACTCCGGATTTGAATTCAACTATGCTGTGTTGTGTCCTTTTAAAGTGTAGAAATACTGCTAGGATCTTAAAGTAACAGGATGGTATCACATTTCATGTATAATTAGCAAACGAATGTTTAAATAGCAAGTGCATTACTTAAAAATGGAATTATTTTTCCATTTGTCAGATTATCGAAGAAACGAAATGAAAATCGCGTTGGCGTTGCCAGGGTAGTAAATTTTTTTACCCTACTTTGCTAATCTTATGAAATATAGACCTCGAATTAAACAACGCCGTGGGGGTCATTTCAACGACATTATCTTTTAAACATCAAATATTATTTAACATGATATAAAAATTTCTGTTTTATGTAAAATAAAATTTGTTTTATATTTTAAGTTAAAAGTTCAATCACTCTCATTAAATGACCCTTTACTTATCTATTCTGTTGTGTGAATCAATGTTTCAGCGTGCACAGGAAAATTTTAGAGATATAAAATAAATTAACAGATTGTTTTTTTTTACCTTACATTTGTGTTATGATTATTTTTTTCCCCATCAAGCAACATTTCGCATCGATATCACGAATGCGAGTGGTGAAAATAGGGCATGGTGGGGGGATTATTGGACACAGTTCGATGTATTCAAATATGATTCTACGCTCCTACTGGACTATTCTAAATTCTATGTTTAGATCTTTCAAAAAAAAAGAGTATTATTGTTTAACTATAAATTACTAAGCGGAATAAATTTCGTTGAATGAAAAATAATGATTTGGTATTATTAATTGACGTTATTTTTGTTTTACGTGTTTTTTTATATCCACCCAATTTCAGCTGAAAATGACAGCAAGGGACTCGAGATCTCACCGGGAGTGAAACGCAAAACCTCATGTTTAGTGTGAGGCAAGCGTCTGATGCTCTTAACCCCACAGAGGTCGCGCTTCAATATGCGACGCTAGTGGTCGCGCGGGATACATACGTCACACCATTTTATTTCGCGATATTAAAATGAACGGCTTGTGCAAAATTGTTTTTTTAATTGTAATAATAAAAAAATCACTGGGATCTTAAATTCAGCTACAAAAAATATTGTTCTCTTACAAAACCATGAAAAAGTTTTGGATCCCAATTTGGGACGACCAACAATAAACAAATATGAAAAAAATGTTTGAGTATGACCAAAAGCTTGCAGACTGGCTGGATTTCCTCCCTAGGGAGTTATTCATAGTTAAATTTACTTCAACAGAGAGGGAAAACATCGAACGTTTTCAGGCGTTGCCTAGTACGTGATTTGGTTCAGCCGGATGAATCTCACCCACGTGATAAAGGTTTCAGCTCTTTTATTTCACATAAGTCAACAGATGGAAGAGTTGCCGTTCTCTCACTGTAAATATCCGTGTTTTTACTTATGTTTGCTGTGTAAGTTATGTTTGTTATGTTACTATAGTTTTAAGAAATCGTTTTTGTATATTTGGATACGTTTATTTATGTAAATTATGTGTGTAAATACATATTTTTGTAAAAAAAAACAGAGGTATTGATGGGAACCTGAGGGGTGGGGACGACGTGTTAGCCTCTGTCAACACATTCTCCCCCCCCTCCTTAATCTGCATAGAGATTGTATTCCTTGGAAATATTCATAATTTTATTTATTTATTTATTTAATGCACAAAATACACAATTTTACATTGACACAATTATATGTTTTTTATGTCCCGACTTGTTAGAGAATTCCGTGTTCAGTCGATACTCTTCGATATATAAATCAAGAATATTTATTTACACATTAAAACAATTTACAAGTAATCAAAACAATATGCAAATTAATCAAAACAAAATACAAAATAATAATAGAAAAATATAAATAGTAAAAATTTATACATGTTGAAAAATTGAATGTGGAAAAGTTAGTTTAGTTAGTTAATTGTTGTAATAACTTTCCTCTATGCGCAGCTGACAGAGTCCCCTAGGACTCTATAACAGCTAATGGTAGGCTTAAGCTTTTCCTTAAGGATCTCCCTTCAATGAGAAGGAAATGTGGATGCTCAAACATGGGTTATACAGTGAGTAAAGTGGCCACTTAAACCAGCCAATGACACGTCATAAGCCCTGTAACTGCCTAGACTTCCATATTCTTATATACTTCTATACTCTCTGTTGAAATAAATTTAAATATGAACAAATTTGCCCGATGTTTATTTGTCAAGCTAACTTAGGCCCATGCTTAGAGTATTATACTCTCAAGGGCCCATGTTGTATAAATAACATTCTGTTGTCCTTCCTGTATTTGGTGGTGCGTTCTTTGACCAAAGGTTACTGTCAACACCCTCATAAAAATCTCCTATATGCACCTCGCCCTCTGAGAATTGGGACTATCTTGAGGTACTTCCTCTGCGTCATTTGGTTCTTAATCTAATTAGGATTGATAATCCTTATCTTTGAGGAAATTTTTGTCATCACCAGAATTCAAATCCTCTTAATAAGGTTCCTCGTCGCATCGTCCAGCTTACGAAGCCATGGTTGAATTGGAGCTTCTTGTCTTTTACAAATGTAAAACAGCTGCATGTTGGACTGATGCCTAGCTAAAATCGACAAAATTGGCATTTTATTGTTCCGTTTTTCGCACCTCAAAACTAAACCGATTTGGTTGGTTTTTTTTTGGAAAGAATATCAGAAATAAATTCACCGTGTCAGTACGTTTTGATTTTTTAAAAATACGTATTGTATTTGAATGTCATGCTTAAATGCGTAACACTGAACGCTTTAAAGTGTTTTGGATTGTTCTAGTTTCCATAATAAACAATTTATCAAAAAAACAAGCGTAGGGGTTAATGAAAAATATATATATATATTGTGTGAGAAAAATATTACTCTTGTGATATAATACAGAAAAAAATATGGGAATAATGCGGGTTGTGGTCCCGTGGTAGTATTGTGGACTCACGGGCCAAAGGTCCTAGGTTCGAATCCCACTCTATCACAACTCAATATCCATTTTTCCAGCACAAGTTATTTTAGACATTTAGGAAATGATCTGAAAATTTGAATATTTGAGTAAATAATAAAAACTCGAGTATTTTTCTTTTTATTCTCTTTAAATATAAAAAAATAACAATAGGAAAGGAAAGGTTACTGCGTTTCTTCTCAAATATTTAAATTTTCAGAGCGTTTTCTGAAAATTGTTTACGAAAACAGTCGTGATGGAAAACGGGAAATAAGTTGTCGTAGAGCGGAGTTTGAACCTTGGACCTCTAGATCCAAGGTTACCAACTTTGTACCACTTTTTACATTCATTCATCCCTTTATATACCTATTACAAACATACTTAGCTCAAAAAAATGTATAAAACGTCTAATGCTAATTTTCACAAAAAATAACATTACTAAATTTGGAATAAAAATCAATATTGGGTGGAAATGATGATTAGCATTTTAACGGTACATTAGGTTTGTTCGTCAAGTCGCGAGTTTTCTTGGAATTGCCAGCCAATTTTGTACTCAATATAGCAATTTCCGGAGTCAATATTACCCTCATCTTATTTGATTTGTCGAAGACAGACAAAATAATTATTTTAAATCGTTTTCCGTAAAAACTTACCTCGTTAATAATTTGGATCTGTAAAACAATTAAACAGTAAAATATTTCAATAAAATTTATAATTGAAGCACTTTATGACAAATTTATGAGTAAAGCCCATATACTCATAATTAATTTTTATTATATTTTTAAGAGTATTTAAACAGAGTATTAAAAAAATAAAGGATAATTACATAGCAGTGAAATACATATTAACAGTAAAAATGGTAAACAAAAATATCCCACAAAGGCATGGCCTGTTCGTGGGTATACAATAATTTTTGCTCCTATAATAAATTGACAAGTATAATATTTTTGTTAAATTTAAAAAAGAGAAAATAATTTATTATGTAAAAGATTATAAGGTATATTTTATAGTAATTAAAAAAGGAAATAAAAAAAAAACGAAAAAAACATAAATATATCCTTAATGGCAACAAAATATATCATAGAAAAAAAGAGTTTACATCTGTAGTTTAAATCCAGGACAGTGCTTGTTTTTTAAAAGAAGGAAAATTTTGAGAGTTTGGGATCAATGAAATATTATCAGAAAAAAAATAATCGAAAATTTTTGGGCCTATTAAATATGCATGCTCTGGGCTAGCTTCGTTTTACAATGTGGTATTTCTAGCACGCGATCCCTTCTTTGACTTGATCTATTTAAATTAATCGTAAATACACTCTGGTTATTAAATATGTATTTTAAATATTGAGAACAATATTTTTGTCTTAAATCTAAAAGTTTAGCTTCTTTGAACAATTGGACAGAGGGAAAAGTGCGATTTTTGTGAAGCATTATTTTTTAAATAAATTTTTGAACCGTTTCTAATGGTTTAATATTAATTAACTCGTCATCTTTTGCTTTATGTAATAAGACGTTACATCACCGTTTTCAGCGTATTTTAAGAATTTAATAAGTCACCATAAAATAATAATTACAGAGAGGTACTTCAATCAATAATTTTAAGACCTTATTTGAATTCATTTTGAGATTTAAACTTTTAAATAAAATTTTCTCAATACGGACTTTAATCGAGTCAACAAGCATATTACGCTTCCCCGTTTTTCATTATCAAATATTAATTATAATATTAAAAAGTTATAATTTTTTTTTAAAATCAATCAGGATTTTAGAGATATAAATATAATAGCATCAAAAAGCTGCAGAGAAAAAAATATTTATAAAAAAATATAATTTTTACTTTTTGATAAGTTTCTTAGCACTTTATCGAAGTCCTCCAATTAGAATAATTTTAACAACTAATTGCTCAAATCGGACGTGGATCAAATAATGAAGCCAAATTTGAAATATACAAAAAATAAATGGTTTTTAATGTTTAAAACCGTGTGTATTTCAAAAATATTATTTAATAGCAAAACCAAAAGTATGAAAAACATCGGATGATAATTGATATTAAATATTCGGTAGAGAAACAAAAAAAAAGTATCATTTGTCTATTTTAATAATCTGTTTGAATCAAAACATATTTGAAACGTAAATCAATGAAATGTATGTATTAAAAATTCTTTTTTCATACCTAATGTTATTAATTATTATTATTAATTTTAAGCGAGCAGCTTAAAACTGATATGCTAGTTGTTGGCGCACTTTAACTATTTTGATAACAAATCTAGTCCATTTTTGAACTCATTGAGACTACACATTAAGATCAGCTCTGTGCCAGCTGATTCCATCCATCAACAACCCTATTGCTCAGGAAGTTCTTCCGTGGATTTAAATTGAATTTCGTTTTCTCCAGCCTGAGACTGTGGCCTCGAAGATAAGCATTTGGTTTAGGCTTGTACATGGGATCCAAATTTGGGCAGCTATGGTGACTTTTGAGTATCTTGTATGTCTCTATCAGGTCACCCCTTTCTCGCCGTTCCTGCAGCGTTGTGAGACCGGAAGTTTCCAGTCTCTCCACATATGAAAGCCGTTTTAGGGTCGGCCTTGTAATTTTCTATAGGGAACCGTATTGGAACACCTACCTGGAGCGTATTTAAAAAAAAATTGATACGGAAAGATATGACAATCAGTCCATGAAGTATTCTTGTGAAAAAACACCTTTATAAATCAATACATAATGTCAAAAATGTCGGAATTTACTTCAAACATTATTCGTGGCTTTTAGAGAAATGATTGAGGTTATTTACAAAGCTTATGACTTGTACTTGGCTAGTTATTTACTTAGATCTAGTCATTTAGAGGGCTCAAGACCTGTTGACTGGTTTGCGAACATTTACCTTTCTGCCTGTACGAGTATTTGAACATCAACATTTCCTCAACTTTTCCATTTACTGACTTTTGTGAATGGATGAGATTTTTATCGATGTGGATGAGATTTATCGGGCTGAATTATTTTATCTACTAGGTAACGGCTGAATATTCTCATTCATTTTTATACCAGTTAGTTTAATCACGAACATGTTAAATACATTACTGATAAGTATGATGAATACCAAATTAGAATTGTAATGTAAATAAATTTAGCATTACCAATTTGACAAGTGTTAAATTAATCCCTTTCAGATCTCTAATTATTGACACCATTCTGAATATAATATAGAATACAATCATAATTTAAGCTTTTAGACAGAAGTAATTATTATTGAGGCGAGACGCAATGTAATAAATTGATTTAGAGAGAAATAAAGCATCGTTAATTAAATTCTAATACAGTATTATATTCACACTAAATTAATTTACTCAATAAATTTGATGATTCAAACCTATAAATGGATTCGCTGTAAGTTTATCCAATATGCGGGATTATTTAAAATATAAATAATTTCCTAATCACGTTGTCGTAAAAGTATACCGTTTTAAAATACTCACTGGCAAATTTTATAATTTGCGTCGGATTATTCGATTTTTTTTATACATTTAAAAAAAAAAAAAAAAATTATTCGTAAACCCTTACGGGTTACATACATTTAACAAAATATTTTCACTTTTAAAACTCACATTCTACTCTAAATAATAATATTTTTAACATCTTTTGTAAAGATTGTCTTTTGTTAAGTTTTGTCTGGTAGTTTATTGTATAATTTAAGTCCATGGTTTATAAGTCTCGATTGTCCTTTTCTCGTTTTAAAAGATTATGATATTATCGTATTGTGTTCATGTTTACTACAGTTTTTTTCAAGTTTTAATTCTTCGTCTACAATTACATAAGTGGTTAATTTGTGAATAAATTTTAAAGATTCTAGTTTAAAGAGTTCAGTTACATTTAATTGTTTAGTTTGTTCAAAAAGTTCTTTAGTTGCTGTTAGATAGAGAAGGTCATATACTAATTTTAATATTTTATTTTTGATTGAATTGTTGATATGTGTTAATTTTACGGGGTAAGAAAAGTGCGGTGCGCAAGAATAGTAGATGCGGACAAAAATAGTCTGCGGCCAAACAAAATACAGCAAACCAAAATCCTACCTTTGGGAAGTCAGGAAAGAGGATAAGGGACAGGAATCCGGATGCTAAAATCTACAAATCTTTTCTTACCGGTAGTCTTTCGTTTTTGTCGGCGCACACAACACAGTGTTAGTGCGGGGATGAATCTTTATGAATGCGGTGGCGGTCGAAAGATGAAAAGGTGCGCGGATGTGGGCGGATACATTTTGCAGGGATAAAAAAACCAAGATTGTTAATGTTGGTTGCAATGAAAATGAATAATAGTTCCAAAAGCAACCGTAGCTACCCACGGCCATAGCGACGGGGAGAATAAATAAATATTTGGGGATTGGAAGTTAGGAAATCACAGGGTGGGATGAAGGATAGGCGGACCTTTATCAACTAGCGGTCCATCCAACCACAAACCATTTAAACCCACTAACTACTCGCGCAACCAACGACATACATTTTTACGTTTGGTTTTTGGTTTTTCTAAGCTTTTTATGATTTTTTACTATCTGTGACATTATTGTTAGTAATGGCTATAAATACTAATGCCATTGAATTTTTTTTTTAATATTATTTAAAAACTTTAAAAAAAAAGATCATCCTGCCATATCAATATTGTTATTTAAATCTAAAATTGTTGCAACAGAGAGAAAAAAGTTTTTTAGAAGGGAATATGTAAATCGTGGTATTTGCAGGGCTTATGACCTGTCGTTGGCTGGTTTAAGTGGCCATTTTACACACTGTATAACATTCACCATTTTGCCTTTGTTTTTCCTCTGTTGCAACAAATTAAGACCTAAATTTAAACCAAAAGTAAACTTTAGGGAGAAAATCTAGTCTGTTTGCAAATATTTCGAAAGATATCAACTTACGAAAGTTTGTCTTTATAACTAGTAAGAGAACTGGGGCTGCACTTTATCAACGAATTGCTGATTCGTAGTTAGTGAACAGCGAAGATTATTTTCAACACGTAGTTTATTGTTTTGTTTTGTCTTGATTCTTTACAGAATTAAAAAAACCACGCCCACAAAAATGCAGTTGATAATGGAAAAAAAACACGCAGTGTTTATTTGCCGAAAATGGGATGAATGGCATAATTTTTAGTACGCCGGTTATGTTTGGAGCCGTGGCCCCCCAAGTGAGACGCGTCCTACTGGTTAGGAATCCGCAGTCTTTAGTGTGAAGATCTGCTGGGATATTATACTATCACTTCGTTTTGTAACGAATTTATCTAATTATGAAACAGTTTTTGTTGAAGCGGTTCTTTTTTGCTTCTAGGGTACAGATGAGTTAAAAACTTCACAAAATATTCAAGCTCGTTTTGCATAAAAAATAAGTAGGACACAAAAGAACTGCTTCCCTAGCAACTAAAGATGAACGAATTAACTAATTAATGTTTTATTTTTTAAATATGTGGTTTTCTATAAAAGTTCTGAGGTTTGAACTGTCAGTAGAGTCGCAGTGAGTCACATCTTGCTGGAGGGTGTGATTCTTTTAAATGCTGCGAATGCCCAGTTGCATTCCACCGGCAACACTACGTTCACGTCGCGAACTCTGGGCAATGGGATCACACCCAAAACGGTGCAATCACAGCAGATAACGAGAGGATAAAAGGTGAGTTTCTGGCACCACGAGCTAGGGGAAGGTAACCCCAACTGAAAAATCCTCCAGAGAAGGCAACGGGATACTACTTTGGTCATCTTTTCCCAGGAATCCCTATAACGAGTGAATACAATAATCAGTTGTCCTGGTTGCGGAATATGAGAGTAGCACGGGACCGAAATGGTTTTGCTGTAGTGATCACCGACGTCAGAAAGACCTGAAAAGGCACCGCAAGAAGAAGACGCTACAACCTAGCAGTGGCGAGCGGTAAGTTTTTAAATTGGTAAGCTATGAAAATTCTGATAAAATGTCCATAGCGGTAGTATGGCATATAAAAAACAAGTCTATTTTATATTTGATAAATAATTCCTAACAAATGGCTCCAGCAGCTAATAGTTTCAGTAAAAATATTTTCTAATGTAGCACAAACATTTAATTTAAAAAATACAATTTAAAAATTTTGGTCATTGTTTTCATTTATTATAGTTGAGCATTTAGGTAGCATAGTATGAGGGGGTATAATAATTAATATTAAATAGTACAATATAATGTCGATAATTAATTAAGTGTATATTTTTAGTATTATGTGGGAAGAATGTTAAGTTATAAGTTAGTTTTAATGTCATGGTAGAATGGGAGAATGCCGCTAGCTGACCGCGATGAGGCTCGCAACCCATCAGGTCGCTTCTCTCGGGGGGGCGCAAAGAGGAGGAATTCTCAGGAATGTAGAATTGCCACTTGGAATGTAAGAGGACGTATGACTGATAAGATGAATGAACTGTGTGATATAATGAAGAATAAATGTATAGATTTATTGTGTGTCTCTGAGACTTGGAAGAAAGGGAGTGGTTCGATGGAGCACGGTGATACTCTGGTTCTCTGGTCCGGTCTCCCTGAGACGGACAGAGCTTGCCGGGGTGTTGCTGCGTTTCTATCGCCAAGAATGATAGAGGGCATGAATGAATATGAATTTGTAAGTGAGAGACTCATGTTTGTCAGATTTAAGGTCGGACTGACAAGATTGCTTGTTATCATAGGATACGCTCCTGTCAACTCCGACTGTGAATCTGAGAAGGACGAGTTTTGGACGAGTCTAATGAATGTGATGAATGGGAAAAAAGATAGCGAAAGGATAGTTTTGGCTGGAGATCTTAATGGTTGGGTGGGAACAAGGAGAGATGGGCTGGAGTCAGCTCTAGGTATGTTTGGGGATGCAAGAGTGAATGACAATGGGAAAAGACTGCTAGAGGTATGCCTGGAATGGAACCTTTTTGTATCAAATACATTTTTCGAACATAAAGGAATCCACCAATACACATGGGAGAGAGGAAATGAAAGGTCGATTATCGATTATGTCATCATTGACTCTAGATTGAAGCCTGTAACTGTCGACACACGTGTGTACAGAGGGGCCGAGATGGAATCAGACCATTTTTTAGTGGTCTCAAGGGTGATTCTGTTTAAGGGATGGCGGTCCCAAACAAACAAAGTTCAGGCTCCTTCTAGAGTCAAAGTTGAAAAACTGCAAAATGCTGACATAAAAGATAATTTTGAAAGATCTGTGAGTCACAGACTGAACGAAAAAGATGTAGAATGTATGGGTATAAACGATATGTGGGAGTGTTTGAAAATAAGTATGTGCGAGGCGGCGAAAGAAGTGTGCGGTGTGACAACGCTAGGGAGAAAGAAAGGTGATGCGTGGTGGGACGACGAAGTCAAAAAACTCGTTAAAGAAAAGAAGGATGCGTGGATAAATTTGCTTGCTGTAAAAAAGAATACAATTGGATATGAATCGGCTAAACGCGTGTATGGTGAAAGTAAGAAAAAGGTTAAGGAGGGTGTATGTGAACGGAAGAAAAAATTGAAGGATGAAGAAGGAATGAAAATGACACACAATTTCCATGAAAACATTAAAGTTTTCTGGAAAGCTGTGAAAAACTCCAGGAGTAGCAGTGAAAGCGGAGGCATGACAGTTGTTAAAGATAAGGATGGAAAAATGGTGACTAGTGAGAGTGGAATAAAAGAGAGATGGAAGGAATACTTTGAGGAAGTTTATGAATCGCACACTGGTAACTCGGGCGGTGCCGATGTATCGACATTATCCGAGGTGTGTCTGAACGCAAATGATGAGGTAAGTCAGATTAGTATGAAAGAAATTATCAGCGTTGTCAAATGTATGCGGAATGGTAAAGCGCAAGGGTATGACTGTATTGCAGCAGAGTTTATTAAGTCGGGTGGCAAATTAATTCTCACATGGCTACATAAACTTTTTAACTTGTGTCTCAAGGAGGAAAGGACTCCACCTGATTGGAGGAGAGCAGTTGTTATGCCGTTAAACAAGGGAAAGGGTTCTAAGGTGGAGTGTGGGAATTACAGAGCTATCAGTCTTCTGAGCGCTGTCGGCAAAATGTATGGAAGAATACTGATAGAAAGAGTAAGAAACGTGACCAAGGAGAAAGTATGGGATGTACAGAGTGGATTTATGAATGGTAGAGGATGTATGGATCAAATATTTGCATTACGCAATATGACAGAAAAGTTTTTGGCGAAAAACCAGAAGCTTTTTTGCGCTTTTGTTGATTTGCAAAAAGCATTTGATCGAGTTGATAGGAAAAAATTATGGATGGTTCTATCGTATGGAGTGAGTGACAACCTTGTCCGCGCTATTGCTTCCTTGTACAAAGATAGTGTAGCGTGTGTAAGGGTAAATGGGTCATTACTTCCTGGTTTGACATCCCTAAAGGAGTCAACAGGGATGTGTAATGTCACCGTGGTTATTCAACATATACATGGATAAATGTATGAGAGAATTGAAAAGTATGGATGTGGGAGCGAAAATGAGTAATCTTACTGTCAGTTGCCTTCTGTACGCCGATGACGCAGTCCTCCTAGATGACAGCGAAGAGGAACTGCAATCCTTGGTTACAAAGGTTTACGAAGTGTGCAAGGAGAGTGATTTGCTAATGAATGTGCAAAAGTCGAACGTCATGGTCTTTGAAAGAAATGTAACTATGACTGAATGTAAGATGTAGTAAATGGAGATAGTTTGAAACAGGTCGAAGAATTTGTATATCTGGGTAGTATGTTTACTAGAGATGGAAATATGGACAAGGATATTGAAAGGAGGGTTAGTGCCGGTAACAGAGTTAATGGTGCCTTAAAGTCTGTCGTAGCAATAAGTGTCTATCGCAAGAGGCTAAATTAGCAGTTCATAATAGAGTTCTGGTACCAACCCTAATGTATGGAAGCGAAGCATGGAGTTGGAAAAAAGGACGAAAGTAGACTGAATGCTGTTGAAATGCGATCCCTCAGGGAATGTGCGGAAAAACAATGTATGATAGGTGCCCTAATGTCGAAATTAGAGCAGAATGCAAGGCTGAGTTAAGCATTATCGACAAAATTAAGAAAGGTCTTTTGCGATGGTTCGGTCATGTGGAGCGAATGAATGATGAAAGAACGGCAAAAAAGATTTATGATGCGAATGTGTCTGGTTGTAGAAGTCGAGGAAGGCCGAGAAAGACATGGCATGATCAAGTACAACAAATTCTTGAAAAGTGGTCATGTGAAAAGTCGGAATAATCGACGTGCGTGCATGAGAAGATGTATGAATGTGAAGGAAGCAAAGGAAGTGTGCCATGACAGAGTGATGTGGCGTCTATCCTCTCTGCCTACCCCTCTGGGGAAATGGCGTGATGGTAGTTAGTTAGTTAGTCAATTTAAAAAAACATCATTGCAAAAAAAAATAATGGAACCCCTATGGACTCGAACCCCCGCCTGCGTCATTAGAAAGCACGACACATCCACGTAGCTATTTCGCGTTTCGGGCTATGCGTCGAAAAAGTAATTAATAAACTGGATATTCATTAGCGTACCGGTGCATTTTTGGTTAAGTCAGACTATTTTAACTTATCTTGAAATAAAACACTATTTCTTATTAAATTGTAATAATTAAATAATTAAAAAGTATTCCTTACCGAGTACGATAGTTCACCAAACAAAACATAAATTTCGTTTTACATTACATTAATACATACCTCTACATTAATACATATTTTCATGCACGAACGCTGATTATTCTGACTTCTGACATTTCCATTTTTTAATATTTGTTGGATTTGGTCAGATTAAAATTTTTCAGTCTTCTTCATTTCTACATCCATCAAGTTTCGCATCGTAAATCTTTTTGGCCGTCTTTTCGCTGTCCATTTACTCTACATGTCCAAACCAGCGTAGAGCTTCTTCCTTGATTTTGTCGATAATGCTAATCTAAGCCTTACATAATATACGGATGTCGACATTTGGGCATCCATCGTTCATAGTTTAGTCAAACATTAGCCTGAAAGATCACATTTCGACAGCATTCAGCCTTCTTCATCCCTGTTTTTCATGGTCCATACTTCGCTCCCATACATCAGGGTCGGAACCAGAACTCCACTGTGAACAGCTCATTTTGCCTCTTACGACGAACATTTGTTTTATGTAATAACATGCATATTTCAAAAAAAACATTTTTATATGTTTAATTATGTCATTCAAAGTTCTTACCTGTGTGGAGAGGAGAATAGCTCTTGCGTAATCGAAAAGTTCAGCGGAGTACCCACTAGTTGGTCCATAGAGCACTAGAAGGTAGGTGATTCCAAGTAGCGGTATGAGGACCAGAAGAGCTTTGGTAGCCTTGCGGTATTGTTGAGTCTCAAGAGTGTTGGCGGAGCGTAACTTCGTAATTAACACCTGATGGATCAAAAATTCTCTTGTCAATATAATTAATTTTCAATATAAATTAAAAAGAAAACCGTTTGAAAAATAAATTATTTCATATTTCTTTCTTCTATGCAAGATTTTATTTTTTCTTATGTTCAAAGTTCAAAATTCTGTATTTTTTTCAGACAAATGATTTTTTTGATATTTTGATAATTTGTGATAATTTACTACAAAAGAAAAAAATAAAAATGTATTAGAAACGCGCCAATAAACTTTAATTTATTATTAGTTTTGCGCGATCTAGATTTTGTTTACTTTTGTACATTATTTTTAATGTATAATAAAAATATTTGGAAAAAAACTTAGTTAGGCATACCTTATATATATGAACTATTTGTGTAAAATAAAAATAAGAAAAAATAATCGAAAAAAACCCCAAAAACGAACAGGACAATATACGATTAAAAGAGAACTTTTATTTAAAATTGATAATTTTAAGTGAAAAAGATCAACATTGCTAAGAGGAATACTTAATGGCTCGATCATTCTTCCCAAGGACTTCGCCAAAGGTAAATTGGTTTAACACCTGGCAAGAATAAACAAGCAGGAACTTAAATAGGAAGGATATTCTTCGAAGGGGATCTTTTACAACAAATTTTCCGTCCGAGTAAGCTTTTAAAGAAGGTATCACCTTCACATTTTAATGAACGAGGGTTGTCTATGAATTAAAAGTCTTTAGTATTTAGAAGATAATTAAAATTTTGCCAATGATTCGGCACGTAAAGCGTAAGATTGGTAAATTTATTTTTTATGCAACAAAAATGATCCAGACACGTTGCGATCGGAGTGCCAATGCAGTGCCCTATACACCTGGATGCGGATAGGGAAATGATAATAAGTAGTGATATGAAACGAACCTTTGTTTGCTGATTTCTAAGGCACGTTGCTACAATTTGTTCGTGAAGGATCGATAAATAAATATTAAGTTGAAGTTCGAAAGAGTTGACGCGAAATTATATTCCTGAACCCGCGATCCTTCATTCACAAAATCAATCGCCACTGGCTAAAGCTAGGGTTTCCTAGGACAGCGGTGCCCGTATCTTAACGGCCGTAGTGAACGGTGATGCGGTGGACAGCCGTCGTAACGGTGACTAGAGAGTGGTTTCCTAGGAAAACGGTGTTGAAAACATCGTTAAAAAATAAAACCACTCTCTAGTCACCGTTACGACGGCCGTCCACCGCATCACCGTTCACTACGGCCGTTAAGGTACGGGCGCCGCTGTCCTAGGAAACCCTAGCTTAAGCTACAACGCCAGAACATGACAGGTCTTAATGGGCTCGAAGTTAACTATACAAATAACATTAATAAATTAGAGAGAAAATATTTGAAATAAAAACTTTTCAGCATATGAATTTAATAACACAACAGGAATACATTAATTTTATAAGCTAAATTTTAATTTGATTTCAGAATTCATTACAAATACCTATGAAACATTTTTTTGTTAAAAATATACAAAATTACATGACCGAAATCTTGCATAAATAAGAATAAAAAAATGGCGACGTGTGGAAATCGGAGTCTTGAAAAATGTCATCTTGGCCGGTTGCTTGAATGATTTGAAGTGTTTTATCTGAAGTTACGGGTCGTCTGGTTGGATCTGTCATTGGGTCCAGTGAATGATGCTTCCATTAAAAAGCCATGATCTCATCGCCTAGAAAGATTCTAAAAACATACCCATATTTTGACCCACAAGACCGTTTCTTGATGCGTTTTATTCCCATTTAGACAAAATACATTTTGTTGCTTTTTTTAGTACTACGCAATACATTAACATTGAATTAATAAAACTTTGTTAACGTGGCGCTGGCCATGTGATTTTATTATCACATCGAGATATATACATAAGATATTCGGTTAGGTGGATTTAAATAAAAGATTATTGGGATGTCTAGAGAAATTAAATCGGTTTGAATCAAAGTAATCAAGATCACTTACAAGCAACGTAGTCCCTTTTCCCAAAGAGCGCTATGCGACCGTCCACGCAGTTCAAATTATGTCACGGAAGAAAGCTTAATTGAAAACCACATCGGTAGATGCGTTCGCCACAGGCAAAATTAGAAAGATTGGTTGTAATTATTTTCTATGACAAGTAGCAAATGTTACCCGTCACAATATACAAACATATGCTACATAAACATATTACAACAGAGATGGAGAACATTTAAGAGAATCTGATATAGAAGTCTAAACATCTACAGGGCTTATGACCCGTCATTGGCTGGTTTAAGTGGCCACTTTACACACTGTGTAACATTCACTATTCTGCCCATATTTGAACATCTATATTCCTTCAATTCTTTCATCTGTTGATGTTTGTGAAGTTAAAGAGCTAAAACCTTTATTTATGCTCGTGAGATTCATCTAATTAAATTATTTCACCTACATACTACTGTTTCACCTACACCTACACCTTTCACTAGGCAACACTTGAAAAAAATATTTTTTCAATTTCTATACGTCTTCATGGACCATGTGGATTTATCAACAATATTTTGAGTTTGTCCAAATTTTTGTAGACAAGGACTGGATTTAACTCCCTGGAGAGCTGTTAACGTAGTTAGGCGCAGTTCAAGTCCTCGCGGACTTGTTCTAAATACTTCTGTCGGGGGCGCCCTCTGCAATTCGTCTTCTCAGCCATTCCCTCTATTATGTCATGTAGGAGACCCTCATGATGTATAATATGGCCGATTCATTGGCTCGATTCTCTGAGATGGTTTTGAATATGTGCCTCCCTTCTTCGATTCTACTGAGAACCTCGTCATTATTGATGTGATCTTTTCAGGAAATTCCTAATATTTTTCGGTAATACTACATCTCAAACGCGTCTAGTCTTTTTTATCTCTTCCGGTAAAAAACCATTAATATGCTCCATACATATGTCTTGGAAAGTTGCTTGCGAAGCTTCAGGACCATGCTGTTTGACTGGAAAATCTTTGAACGCAAGCCTTGTTTGATGTATGCGGCAGTTGACTTCTCTTTTTGTTCTACCATCTTAGGTTTTTCATCTTCTTCCAAGGTACACAAACCCTTTCCCGTTTTTCAGAATAACGTGATAATTAAAATACAGTGTAGTGACTAGAACAAAACATAAATCAGTACCTTAGGGCTTAAAAATATTGAATCAATGAGATTTGGAACATTTCAAATTGTTCGATGGATGATGGCCATGCTTGAATATGTTCTTTGGCCTCTCTGAACATTAAAAAAAATAAACATTTACCAGGTTTTGATATGTGGCAGTTGAGCTGTTATTTTAAGTCGCATATTTTCTGCTGTGAAACGTCAATTGTACATTTTGTATTGATGTATTAAATAATAAACAATGCAGTTCCCTATGCACTATGGGTACGGACTAGGAAATGGCGATGATGATGAATCGATCGATATACGACACACATGTATATTTATGAAAGTTTAGATGTACAAACTATGTTTTAACATCCAATTGAATTATTTAATGTTTACAGGGTATGGCAAAACATTAACTCAAAGTTACAACTGAAGTCAAGCCAGCTCTCATTGAAATTGATATGAAGGTTCGGGCCAACATATAACTTAGTAAAAGGTTTTACTCAACATCTGATCCATGATAGAACTTTTCGGAAAAGGTAAAACCGTAATGTTTTAGATAAACTGCTAAAGATTTACGAGTAAAATAGTGGGAGTTACCTAGAATGGGAAAATAAACTACAATTTGAGTATTAATATTTGATGCATTAACTTTGTTGTAAAATATTTCAATAAAATGTGAGAAAATTTTCGTCCATGTCGAAGCGGAAAAGCGCTTAAAATCTTCTTGGGTTATCGTTTTCCGCACCTATCAAAATTCAAATTCTAAATCAATTTGCCCGTTCTTTTACTGTCCAAATGTTCAAACCAACGCGGCAATCCTTTCTTGATTTTGTCAATATTGCTGGTCAGTCTTACATAATGCATGGATCTCGACATTATTGTGTACACCTATCATACATTGTTTTCCCACACATTCACCTGAGAGATCTCATTTCGACAGAATTCAGCCTACTTTCATAATTGTATTACCAATTCCTTACTTCACTCCCATACATAAGGGTTGGCAACAGAACTCCATTGCGAACTGCTGGTTTTGCCTCCTGCGACAAATATTTGTTTTTCAAGGTAGATTTGCGTGTACCGTTTACACTGGCACTTACCCTCATTCCAATATATTTCTTAGACTTTCCATCCCTAATAAACATACTTTCCATATGCACAAATGTTTCTACCTGACTCATTATATCGCGGTTCACACTGCATTTTTAGTTATTCTTTCATCCGTTTAAAAAACCATAACTTTCGATTTATCAATATTTGTTAACAAATCGCTTTTCGTGCATATATCGTAAAGTTTAGTTCTTCTTCTTTCTGTGCCATATCAGGTCTCTCCGACGTTGGCGATCACTCTAGAGTAGGCATTCCGGTCCTGCGCCAACTGGAACAGCGCCTCAACCCTACGCACTCCCGTCCAGTCGCGGATGTTTCTCAGCCAGGACATCTGTCGCCTTCCAACCCCACGCTTTCCCTCGATCTTTCCCATCATAATAAGCTGTAGAAGCGTATATTTGCTTCCGCTCATGATATGGCCCAGATATGCGAGTTTTCTCTGTTTTATTGAGGACAGTAGTTCTTTTTCGGCACTGGCTCGTCTCAACACCTCCACGTTGGTCACTAAATCTGTCCACGGGGTTTTCAGCATTCTCCGGTGAAGCCACATTTCAAAAGCCTCTAATCGGTTCATGGAGTTTACCTTGAGAGTCCATGTTTCAACCCCGTAGAGCAGTATTGACCACACATAGCACTTGACCATCCTCTGTCTCAGTTTTAAATAAAGACTATCACTGCAGAATAATGATTTCATGCCATTGAATGCTGATCGTGCTATTTCAATTCTGCATCTAATTTCCTTATCCGGATCCAGATCAGAAGTGATTTGACTGCCGAGGTATTTAAAGTTAGTCACTCTCTCTATTGTTTGACCATTTATTCGCAATACAGCATTATTGTGAGGGTTTCGGCTAAACACTATCATCTTAACACACTATCATCTCACACTACCATCAAAGTTTAGTTACCATTTTTAATTTATAATTTATTAAGTATATGAAAATTTATGTTATTTTGTAATTACAATGGAATTTTATCAATAATTGTCAGTAAATGAAGTCAATCGATGTTAGTGAAGGAGTTGAAATCTCTATTAATGTGATTGAGATTTTATTGAATTATTTGACTTTGCCTGAAAATACTTTGTAACGTTTAAAACTTAGAACACACATTCATAGGAGAACCGATAAAATGATTATAGAATAACTTATGCTTTAAAAGGTTAAAAAAATCTCCATCTTAGAACAGGCTGAGCCATGTTAGATGGAGACTATCCTAAACAGAGAACACTCCGTTTTAATTTTCTATTCACTAGTTTTATACAGATTCCCCGTTATTAAATATCCTTACTTATTTTATGCAATAAATTTATAAAATAAAAAAATAATAGATACGCACAAGTATTTTGCTCATGGAGAATAAGTAGAATATGAATGTATAATATTGCGTTTGAAAATTTTCGTATATTTTTTTAATTTATTTATTTAGAAAACATGTAACACAGTATATATGTAGGATTTTGGTAGCTGAGGATTGGAGCTCCTACCCCAGTTAGAGATTGACAGAGAAGACGCGAGGTTGCTGCAAGGATGTTTATTTATTAGATGGCGAATAAATAATGAATTCGGTCGCACGAGTGATACGGCGACTAGAAGTTGAAGTAACTACATGCTGGAACTGAGTGACTTTGTCGAGCTGGACTGACTGACTGCACTGAACTTGTTGGGCTGACTGACTTTGACTGCGTTCTGTGGCCTTTTTATAGACTTCATTCCTTTGTAGTTAATTTTTTCATGGTATGGACGATGTGAATGTACTGCAGAACAATGCTCCCGATTTATATGCAAACTGTTAGAGTTGCATTATAATGTTGTATTGGATTGTATGGAAAATGATAACATTGCTTTTTTGTGTTATTGTTGTGTGTATTATCGATTATGGACTATGAACCTAACATATGCTTTCATAAAATATTATTTAAATTAAAATATTATATTATTATAATGAACAAAACTTATTAAAAATTGAATTAGAAACACTCATTCATTTGGAATGCAGAAAAAATATTTATTTACAGACGACGTTTGTATACTTTTAACCATAATATAACTTACAAAAACAGAAACGCTCTTATATACTAATTTATTTTTTAAATTCTAAGATTCTATGAGTATCGAAAATTACATACATAATACAAGCTAAAAAGCATTTGTCGGCCTCGTGGTGTAATGGTTAGTGTGTTTACCTACCATGCGAGAGGTCTCATGTTTGATTCCCGACATGGTTGATTTGAAATTTTTTATTTGAAAGGGTGTATTCATACTAGAATATTTCATAGTTCCTGGACTGGTACCTGAAGCGCAAGACTGATCATCTTACCTTAATGTTACAAAAATGCTCAAGATACGCTGCAATTGGTGTGCCAATGCAGTGCCCTATGCAGCATCAGGTGCGGAAAGGGAATGATGATGATGATGAAAAAGCATAAAAATATTAAAAATAAAACATAGGGTAATACAAGAAAAAAAGTATGAGATCAAATATTAAAAATTAAAAATACATATATAATAATACAAAAATTATAAAATAAAAATAATCTTAACCCGGCTGACTTTAACAATAATATTTTAGTATGTCCAAGCCATTACGGAAAAAAACATTCGATGATTATCAACCACGAAGTTAACTTCAATTTATTTATAACAATACAACGGGCCTTAGGTACTAAGGTCGAGAATTGCAAGCGCAAGCAGAAACCGTTCGTTATACGTTTGTTGTTGAATTAAAAACCAAACCAAAAGTTTGGAACGCTTTTGTTCTATGCAACAAAGCTGAAGGGCTTCTGTAGTAAATTATTACTGTGAAGATCAAACGGATAGTGGTTTGACCGGATAACGGATATCCGGCAAACCCCTAAGCTGGATATCCGGTATTGTCTAATAAAACAATAAAAACTCCCCGGTGCTAGAATTTATCTTATGGTTAGAAACAAAAAAAATAACGCCCTTTAAATTAAGATCGGTAAAAGTATTTTTTTTATTTTTTATGATCAATTTTCGATCAACGTATTACATATTAATATGGTTTATAAGTTTATTTATTAAATAATTAAAACAATTTTGGGTAATTTTACCCCTTGCGCTTTATTTTTTTCACACAAATATGTTTTTAATTAAAAATCAATTTTTGAAATACACTTATTACATATTGAGCTACGATCCGGAATCCGGTTAAATTAAGCCGGATACTGGATAATTACTGGATATCCGTTTCATCTCTATTAAGTACTAAAAAAGACATTAATTTGAAACTTATAATGCTCTCGTACTAATTAAATAACGGAGTGGGGAAACATTTTGTCAATATGTCAGAGGGTACTTTGCAAGGCAGTCAACACGCCTGCAAGAAATAAACCATATTAATGGCGGTTTAAAATAAGTTATTTTGTCTCACTGAAAATGCTTTTATTAATTATTGCTCCTATTCCTTATATTTCTTACTATAATTTAGTGAATTTCTAGAAAACATAACTCAATTATCATTTTAATTATGCTTTTATATATATATATTCTTTGTCTGTTGATTTAAATCATGCTCTTATTTTGTGTTATTTTTTTTTAATACTACCATATTTTACTATTATTTTGTTGATTTAAATGATACCACTATTTTGTATATTTGATTATGTCTGATTCTTAATTTGTATAATTTATATTTTATAATTTATTTCTGATTCTTTATTTTGCATTGTATTCTTTGGAATATGATTATTTATTACATTTACATTTTTTTCTAGATTGTGATTCTATGTCATTATAATTTGATCTAATTAATTGTACTATGTATTTTTATTGTTATTTATTGTGGCTTGACACGGGCATAGCCCAAAAAGCCTTAATTTTTTTATTTTTTTTTAATTTTATTTATTGGGGATATCAACAGTAATACATGTAATACAAATATAACAAATAACATATGCAGAGAATAAAACCAATGACAGATATCCACAGAAATACATTAAATACACGTACAATACATACTAGTGTGTTTGTGTGAGTGTAAGTGAGTGAGAGGGTGGGTGTGTGGGTGTTATATTGGAAAGAGGGTGTCAGGTATCGAAAATATAAATATATATAAAATATTAAGAAATAGAGATAAAATTTAATAAAATAAAATAAAACTTTATTATTGAAACTAAGTATAAGACAAAAAAGTATGTTTTAAGACGCGCATTTTAAATGTGATTTTTTTACAATCAAATGGATCAATAAGGGGAAAGTTCAAATTATATTTACTAGCAAAACGTATAAGTGGAGAGTTCTGGGCATAGTTCGTACGAACTGCTGGCACATGAAATAGAGAGCTCGACGTGTGACGGGTGCGGTAGCCGGGGACATTTAATGATAACTCTGACAAAAGAGCCGGACTATCAAGGCGTCAACTGAGTATGTCATGAAGCACCCCCATGTCCAACAGTAGACGGCGATCTTCTAAAGTAAGCAAGTGGTGTTTTTTGCAGGAAGACATATAATTGAGATCGGTATACCTGCATCTCCAGTTAAGATGTCTAAGAAATGTCCATTGAATTTTCTCAAACTTTTCTTTATGTGTGACATATTGTGAAGACCAAACAGAAGAGGCATACTCGAGCAAACTGCGAACATGAGCAAAGTAATAAGTTCATAAATATTTAATTTTTTAATTTTGAATGAATAAATAAATAAATTGAAGACATGCAGCGAAGTAATACAGCAGATTTACTGTCCCCCTTTCCCGAAATAAAGGTCACCTAAAGTGCCAAAAACCCTAACCCCGATTCTTATTATCAGATTCGTTTAAAAAAGCGACAATATCTTCACAGGAAACATTAATCTACGTCCCACGATGTGCCATCTTTATCATGCCATGTTTTGCTAGAGGACGTTCAAGGGGTGAATTAGGTTTCATGTCAGAAAAACGGGATATTTTATTAATGAACCAAAAGTAAAGTTATTGACCCCTCGCAAGAGGAAAGGTGTTTTTTTAAAATATATTAAAAAACTTTTTTTATTATTTTTTTATTTGAAGCACATACTTTGTGGCTATTCTCTGATTTAATTTTATTTTAAATCTTTAAGTGGAATATATATACGATTTGCTGAACAAATTTTTAAAATCTTACAACCAAACCAAAAAACAGACTTTTTAAATGAAGAATTAGTCAACATTTGTAATTTTAAAAGAAAAAAACAAAATATTTACGTAAATAAAAAAACCAAATTTGTTAAAATGAACACCTGTTTTTAAGTGAGCAGATAAAGGTTACTCACATTAACTTAATCAAAATGAATTACGTTATTGAAATAAAGTTTTAATTATAATTTCTTTTGGACACGTTGAGCGAATGGACAGCGAAAGAACGGACAATGAAAGATTTTTTGGTGGTTTTTTTTTCGATGAGTTCAAATAATTTGAAACGTTGAGTGGTTGACTTTAAAAATCAATATGGATGTGCTTAGCCAAGAAATGACTAAAGAAGAGATGATTCATTCGAATGAAAATAATCGAATGCATTCGACTTCTAAATTGATACGAACGAAAGTCCGAATGCAGTAATTCATTCGAACGAAAAAGTAATAGTACTATATGAGTGGATAATTGTTTTTTTAAATTTATTTATTGAAAAAAAATATTGACCAAATAAGTATAAACTTACAAATAGTTTGTACATACATAATTAATAATAACATTTCTATCTTTCCATAGTAAAAATTCGTGTTTAGATAGGGAGTTCCTTTAAACTAATAAGCAGAAAATAAAAAAATAGTTGATCGATTGCAAATAAAGTATTTAGGATAAAGAGATTATTAAAAAAAAAACTACCGCATCTCCTCAGTCCCAGCCCCAGCATAGGGCACAATAACCGAAACGCTTTTTACCATAATCTATGGTATACCGGAAGATGATTGTTTCGATTATTTAATTCTTTAAATTTCTTATCATTCGATTATTAAATTTTTTCAATTACTCATCATTCGATTGGTAAATTAATCAAATTATTTTTATCTCTAGACTAAAGAGTCTTTGTAAATAAATAAGTTATTAATGTCCCTCGACTGGCACCGGTAAGATGGATCACCTTACCGGTGATTCGTCATAACAGATTATTTGATGTAGTAAGTCAGTGCCCTCATCGATATTAATTTTGAATGTCCAATCATTTCGCTCATTTATCAATGAAATCGTTTTACTTTTAAACTTAAAGCTAGTTATCTACATCAACAAGGTTTTCAGTAGATTTGTTGTCTTTTTCAACCTTTAATGTGGTTTTTATTTATTATTACTGTTTTCAACGCATGTGTTTTATTCATACTATAATAAACGATAAACAATCTCAAATAGGCGTACTCAAATATATTTTTAGTTCACATTGTAGCTGCTCAAGTATGGGATAATCTACCCACTAATGTTAGAGACGCTTTTTCTTTATTTACATAAGAACTTAAATTTAACACACAATAAAACAAGAGCAAAATAAGAAAGTGGCTACCCCACCTAAAGTTTTTATTAGTATAGTAGCTTATGTGTAAATAATTTAATTTAAAAAAAAATATGAAAAAAATATTACAATTATTATTTGTATAAACATGTATATTCTGATCTTTCCGGCTGTTAATTATATCTGTTAATTCGTTGTTTTTATAAATGTAAGTAATATAATATAAATTAGTATAAATATAATCTCCACCAACAAGCTACAGAAAGTGACTTGGTGGGATTTTAGTTTTAGTAAAGATTGAAAATTAAAATGTTAAAACTGTAAAAATGTAAAATTTTAGTAATAATATAAATTTAAAAAAATAAAAAAAATAAAAATCACGCATGAAATGTCGATTCCTGAGTACTTGAGGTTTTTTATTTCTCCTCCGCTTTTTCTTCCCTATTTACTCCCCTCCTTTCTTTATAGTACAGTGTAGAAGATGTTTGGTCAATATTTATTTCTTTAAAAAAAATACATAAAAAAAATATTTTTTGTTTTATAGTACAAATATTATAATATGCCTACTGCTACAAAATTCTTTGTAACTATTTTTTATTCTATTAAATTTCTTTGTTTTTATAAAGTAAAATGATAGAGGAGGTGGGTTACGCACGGATCGATGAGTGGATCAAGCCAAATAGGTAAAATGTGTGCACTGTTTGCGAATTTTTTTCTATTGGTCTATATAAATTGGTTTAGTTTTTTAGGAATATTTGAGTTTTTATTGTTTAATATGATAATTAGGTTAATTGGATTAATTACCTTTTTTTATTGGTATTATTATCTTAACTTTGTTAATGAGCTAATCTTAGGCAAATTCATATTTTGAAAAATATTTCCCTCGGCACGGGACACTCCAGTGAGGGAACATTATTCTGTATAAAAAAAGAATACAAACAATGTAAAAGTAAAAATGAATCAATAAATAAAATATTTTCTGAACCACACGAGATTGCTGAAATCCGTTGAAATCAGTAGTGTTTCTTTGATAACTTTCCGTTAAACATTAAAAATTTGAGACAAACAAATATCTCATATTCCAGTCACCAGTTGCAAAGGCCTTGATTACACGTACTAATGGCTATCATATTTTTCTAACGTGTTTTTCTCACATCTCTCCCCTCAATTTGCTATAAATAAGGACTTTGTCTTTTTCACACCATATCGAATATGTTTTATATCCCGATCTCTAATCCTTCAGGAGCCAGCGCCACACACTTCTCGGTGAACTTTAACGTGAGTAACACCGTGTGAACGTCCAAATTTGTCCAACAAAATTGGCGACTTCAAACACCATAGACTTGATGAAAAAAAATAATATTTTAAAGTAATAACTGTATTTTATAAGATATTTTCTGTAAATGAAAAAAATTCTCAACAATATCCGTATTAATTTTGAAAAAAAAAAAAAATATATTTATATATATATATATTTTTATCAGTATTCGTAGTATGTGATATTCTTCTATTGTTTTATTGAAAAAATAATATGTTATCCATATAATATTTTGTGATTTATTTGTTTTACAACAAACCAAACAAACCATCACGCCGTGATTTTATTGAAAGTGTTTATCTCAGCCCTACATAATGCACGAATCTTGACATTTGTGCACCTATCGTACAAAGTTTTAACACACATTCGACCGAGAGATAGTATTTCGACGGCATTAAGTCTACCTTCATAATAATGGTCGGCACCGGGACTCTATTCTGATAGGTAAATTTTGTCTACTCCGACAAACATACATATCCAATTTTTATACTTCTTCTTTTACCAGTTAGTTGATTTAACAATGTTTTGAGTATTTCCAAATATTTGCAAATAGGCTAGATTTTACCTGTATGGAGTTATTCAGATATATATTTGTTGTAAAATTTGAAAATGGTTTTCAGGCGTTGCTTAGTAGATGAATTGGTTTAGACGGATTAATCTCATCCACATGATAAATGTTTCAGCTCTTTTACATCACAAAAGTCAAAAGATAGAAGAGTTGAGGAAATGCGGATGTTTAAACATACACAAAATGGTAAATATTACATAGTGTGTAAAGTAGCCACTTAAAATAGCCAACGACAAATCATAAGCCTTGCAAATGCCTTGACTTCTAAATTCCCTTCTCAAAAGTATTTTCCCTTTGTAGCAAAAAAAAAAGATTGAAACAACTTCCTATTATTATTATTATGGATAACTTAAATAGCGCCATTTTCGTAATATTCAAGGGCGCTTTACATAGTGATTCTATATACATATTTTTTTATTGAAGCTTTTAAATTTGTAATTTAATTAAAACAATTTATTTTGTTGACACATGCTACGGATTTATTCAAATGATTTAGAGAACAAGTGGTTTTTAAGTTTTTTCCGAAACATCACTTTACTTTTACAGCCTCTCACCTCTGCTGGGAGAGCATTCCATGCCATAAGGCCTGCGACCGCAAATGCGCGTTCACTAAATTTAGTGCGCTGTTTGCGTAGAGGTATAATAACTTTTCCTCTCGCCGTAGACATAGCTGATCTAAGCGTGAGCCGCCTGTCAGCTAGTTCATCTGAAATGCAAAGTTCCCTTAGATATTCCGTAGCAGAGTTGTGCAGTGACTTATACATAAGCCAACAGAGTTTGTATTCGACCCTCTGTGGAAAACGTAGCCAGTGTAGTTCTCGAAGTAGTGGAGTGATATGACTGAACTTAGAGATTCCAGGGAGGAAATCCAGCCGGTCTACAAACATTTGGACGTACTCAAAATATTGTTAAGTAAATATTATACGTAAGGGTTTATACAATATTATTACATATTAAAGGTATTGATGAAATATCTTAAATAAAGTTTTATACGGTATAACAAAAACCATGTCAGACATAAATTTGCCATATAAAATGAGAATCTATTACCATAAAACGAAAACCTAGGTAAATGTTCCAGATTGGTCGAAAACATATACTGGTTTGTTTATATCTTTAGCCACCATGTTTTTATGATTGCTTCATACTTTCTTTTTTAGTACAATGTTAATCCCTCAGAGTTTATTTTTTATTTATTTACATTATCCGTAAACCTATAGAGAAGCTCTATCACCATGTTTCATAGAACGCAAGTGATGTTGGTTTGTTGCTTAGCAACAAATTGGTGGCCATTCTGATTTGTTTGACAACGTAAACATAACGGTTCGATCGGATGCTTACAAAAGCACACAGCAAAAGCCACAAGGCTGTGCTTGGCTTTGTTTGTAAATAACTTGTAAAATAAAAATCGACTACGGTGAATTGCAGTATGGTTGGTTGCAGCAAAGTCAGCGTCAAAGGTGTTAAAAGAGACAGCTTTCACAGGTAATTGATTTCGAATATTTTTCCATAACATTTTACCTTAATTTTTGGCTTTTATTTTCCCGACACGTGTATTATGTTGCTTAAAAACTTTCCAAATATCAATATATTTACTTCAGATACTATTTTTTCTCAATTTAGGAGATAAATTTGTGAATTAAGTATGTTAACTGTTACAATAACAATGAACTACCGGGCAAAAGAAGAAGTATAAAAATTGAAAAACTGTTTTCAGGCGTTGCCTAGTAGGTGATTTGGTTCAGCCGGATGAATTTTACCCACGTGATAAAGGTTTCAGTTTTTTTACTTCACAAAAGTCAACAGATGGAAAAGTTGAGGAAATATGGATGTTCAAACATGAACAATGGTGAATGTTACACAGTGTGTAAAGTGGCCACTTAAACCAGCCAATGACAGGTCATAAGCCCCGTAAATGCCTAGATTCCCGTTTTCCCTCTCTGTTGCTTGCTTGCGTGCTGCTTTTTTTCATATTAACTTGATTAATTAAATTGATTCTAACATAAACTATAAATAGGGTCTATATTTCTAACTGTCCATGCGCTCAGTAGCAGCAGTATATGTTGTCATCTAGAATTTATCTGTATGTGTTTATATTTTGTTAAAAGCACATCTGAGTCACTTTATTTTGTAAAATATAAATGGGAGCTAGATGTTTAACCGTTTGTGTGCTTTGTAACTGCAAGACGTGATAATTGGAAACGGGGAACTGAATCCCAAGCTGTAAGACGCGTTGGAAAGTTTATTGTACAGCGCCCTTGAGATGGTTTTTTACTATAACAACCACAACAATAACAAACCATCACGCTGTTTCCCCGTAGGGGTAAACAGAGAGTATAGAACGCCATATCACTCTGTCTTTGCAGACAGATATCGTTTCCTCTACATTCATACATCTTCTCATGCACGCACGCCGATTATTCTTACTCTTAACATGTCCATCTTCAAGTATTTGATTGACTTGATTGTGCCGTGTCTTTTTCGTTTTCTGCATCCATCAACATTTGATTTACACAACAAAATAAATTTTGTTGAATACAACAAAATTGTCTCCTAAAAAAATACGTAAATTATCATTTTATTCATTATACCTTTGTAGTGTAAATTTAAGGTCCTTTATGTCTGAGAACTAACGACAGACACATCATCTATAAGTCCCAAAGTGCCAGCGATAGAGCTTAAGATAAATTATGTGTGCTCAACACTGACTAAAGGATAAGGCGAGAATGGGAGGGCAATTTGATACGGCAGGGTGGGGAAGGTTCATCTTACCCTCGAAAAGAGATATAGCGTTTGACATGGTGCACAAAAGTTTGCAGAGTACACTTTCTAATGATTTCCATGGATGTTTAATCAAGAAAATGTGACAAAAGCTTAGACGAAAAATGTATTAAAGACAAATCGAAAAAAACTTTAATAATCTTCCAGAAATCTTAAAATCAAAAACAAAGATTAAAACATTTCATTCTAAATTTAAAAAAAACATGAAACTCACCCTATCCTGAGCTCCATACGGTAGAAATTTTTGTATCTTTTAGAATATCTAATTTTAAGAAATCTGTTAGTAAAAAAAAAATGTAAATAAAATATTGTAAACATATATGTTTACTATATATAATATAAATATAAATAAATATAAAACGAACTCCCTCTTTAAACACGAGTTTTTACTCTATTAGAGAGGTAGAAACGTTATTATTAATCATGTATGTACTAACCATTTGGTTATTATATACTTATTTTGTCAAGATTTCACGGTAAAATATATTTAAAAAAGATATTAAAAAATCAAATGCTTTATATCTGGCGTAAAGTCGTAATTGTCAATATGTTTTTATTAATATTTAATACTTTTCTGCTCACACAAATTTAAAATACACATTTGGTCATGATATTCACAATTACAATACGCGTTACTCAAGGAATCTTCACGTTTCTAAGTTTCGCTCAACAAAGTTTGGCAGTAGGTCCTTGGAAAATATTGGCCATTCCGAATATGATAAACGGCCCGATGAGCTAAAATACGAAAAATTGAATAAAAAATCCAGAAATGTCGCAAGTAAAAAATATTTCTTATTTTTTTTGATAGTAAAATTATGAATGTAATTTATATAGATGGTGTTTTATGTTTCTTATACAATAACGTTTTCTTTTTTTTTTTTTTTTCTTATGGACGGTCCCAAATGAGTTACTTTAATAACTCCTGGGAGTATAATATGTACTTTTTGTATTATATGCTTTTTTAATAATAATAAAAAGAAATAAAAAGAAAAAAATACGTGGATAGTTTTATATCACTTTTATTAATAATTTTTATTATTAATTTTTATTTTTGATCGGACTTCATCGTGACCGACATCGTCAGACTAGTAGAAAAACTCCATCTATTGTTTACAATAAACTAGTAACAATTACATTGAAATATTAAAACGCCTCTATCGTGATATTTGAAAACAAATTAAGCATTTTTTTTTTTTACAATATTATAAGGGTTATTTATATTGATCGGTCGGACTGCATCTGACGGTGTATAGAGTTCTGCATTTTTGAAGTAAATGAAGTCTATCTTAACGTTGTAAATTCCATTTTTATAACAATAAGTTAAAAAATAAAAAATACGTTTTGAAGCAAATAAAGACTATCGCTTTGTGCAAATATTAAGAAAAAAGAATGACTTTCATCAAATGATTTTTGAAAGCGGAAACCATATATTTTTATTTTCTTTCAAAAATATGCACCGCTGCTTTTACTAAGGTTGAAGAAGATAAAATCATCCCTTGTCTGTTTTATAAGGGTAGGTGACCGCGTGGGTGTACGTTTGTCCTCGTAATCTGCTACTATTCTACGAAGATCAAAGTAATTTGATAGCTGTCACCCGTCACAGCTTAAATGTCATAATAAACTTTACTTTTCGTCAACCCTTTGATGTCTTATAATTATTTTGAATTTATTAAATGCCAAAAACACTAATAATATTTTTGCAAATACTTCTTTAAATTTCAGCCACTAGGAAATTATCAAGTTAAGCATATCACTATAGAGACGGATAACATTTTTGTGAAGAGAATCTAGTCCGTGACTACAAACATTTCAACAACAAAAAAACATTCGTAGTCTAGTAAATAAAATAATCCAGTCAGATGAATCTTACCCATATCAATAAAAGTTCCAAATTTTTTACATCACATAAATAAAAAAAAAAACACTTTTAGACATACAAATGTTTAAACACAGGTAAACTGGTGAATGTTACACAGTGTGTTAAGTAACCACTTTAAGCTGTCAGTGACCAGTCATGACTGTCTTGCTGTAATATGTACCGATCACTATAAACTCCACGGTGGTTTAAATTTACTTGTCTTTAAAGTTTATTGACAAAACTAAAAATATTTTGAAAATTTGTTTTTGAATAAATATTCTAAATTGAATTTTAAAAAAAAATATTTTTTTATTTAGAAAGAAATATTTGCGTTCTTAAGGTTTACCCAAATATTTTATTTGAGGACCATTTTCAACGAGTTGTAAACAACTCACTATAAGAAAATGGAATCAAGTTAAGGTAGAGTAGGATTTGAACCAAAGACCTTTGGTATGTGAGTCCGAGACACTAGCCACTAGCTACAGGACCACAACCCGATTTTTTAATAATATATTTATACTGTGTTCATTGTATTTCTGTTGGTGTTTGCACGGGTGTTCCACACTAAAAGTACAGCAAATTGTCTATATGTTTTTATATAATATGCTGTCTTTACCTTATTAAATAAATTAATAAATGAACCTCTGCGATTAAAAAAAATAATTATTTTATTTTGATTTTTAAAAAAGTATTTTTTTAATATTTATTTATTCTTTCATACAAATATACATATTACAAAAAAAGAATAACGTTTACCTATTTATATGAGGCTAAGAGCCCAATGTTGAGTTGGGATACAACGTTAAAAATCTCAAGTCTTTAAAAACGTAGAAATAACATTGGCTCCATATTTATGTTTGATTTATTAAATAGCTTAATTAATGCACCATCGTTACTGGAATAAGTGGCAATCAACGTTTCTATCCACCGGTAGAAAAAAAGGACTGTTCCTTGATCAGCACAGCAAAAACCATGTCTTGTATGCATTAATGTCCAGATTGCGTCGATTGTCTTTCTAGACTTAAATTTTATTTTTTGATTTTGTTTATTAAGAAAAACAACAGCAATACAAAAAAATATACACAACATTTTAAAAAAAACATAAAATAAAGCCAAATCAGTTTTCCACATAAATACAATTATAAAAATCCAGTTCAGTTAGATATAATTCATAGAAGTGCATGTGTGCGAGTTTTTTTTTTGTGTGAGGATGCGTGTGTATTAAACAATCACTATGGTATACCAGATCTTGTCTTGAGGTAGTTATTATTAAAAGTTTTGTCCTAGCTTTAATTTACTAAAGTTATATTTAAATTTAATTGTACCCGTATAAATTATTAAAAAATAAAGTAACTATTTTTAAATGGACTAAATAATTCCGTAAATAGATATGTCCAATAAGAGGAAGTATGCATATCATTAAAGAATACTAAAAATATAACATCTGGACAATACGCTTAATAGTATATAAATCTATGAAATATATCACAGCAGTTTCCTGCAACGGTCTCATCCCTTAGACACAATCCAAAATTGTACACTTCCCTGAAAATGGCTTTTGTTTTGAAGAACTCAATATGTTCGTCAATAACATGGTGTCTTGGGGCAACACACGAGAAATTGCTCTGCGTGAAAGTCGTACGTGTTTTGGTACTAAATAACTAAAATTACAGAAAAACCAGATTGGAGCATTTTGCTGAGATCTCCTCTTGTAACCGCATAACCAGATATTAGAGTGGGCCGATAATGTGTGAAGTTTTTTTTTAGATATCAAAGTGAAAGGGGTCTAAAAAGTTGTCTTTTGGATCGCATTGAACGTAAAAATTATTTAAAAAAATATTCCATAATAATTTTGGCCCTCAACAGAAGTTTGAAGTTTATAACTGTCTGAACATTTTTCAATTATCTATATTGATAAAATTATTTTTTTGTTCGTAAAAATATAACTTAAATCACATTACAAATTCGAACACGTTTTAAAACTACCGAAATGCAAAAAAATACACTCCGCGGAACTGATTCCGTTGAGCGCCTGACTAAAATTGACAAAAACAATGGCACATTAAAACAATGCTACCCATTTATTACAAAACAAAGTGCAACTCACTCCCTTAAATGCTCATATAATAAGATTTAATGCAGATTATAAAATTTAATTCGACTGATTTTCTTACTTAAATACGAAATGACAGCCGGTTTAGGGCAAAAAATTGACTTGTTCGAAAACTTCAAGCTCTGGTTGAGGGCCAAAAGTAGTATCAAATATTTTTTCATAATTTTTTTAACCCCGAGTAATCCAAAAGGCAACTTTTTAGACACCTTTAATTTCAAAATTCGGAAAAGAAAATTATCGGCTCACCCTACCAGATATGTGTCAATGACTCTTTTAAAATAAATGTCTAATGTCCAGTACCTTCATAAATTGTAACCATGTCTCTTATGTACATGAATTAAAATAACTATGTTTAAATAAGTATAATAATTGTCCTTTATTTATAGACGTTAATTAAATATTAAACCCCCATTTTTTTCACAAGTTAAACACGTTTCTTAATATTGAGCAAGACAAAACGAACGGCACAGAAAATATGTTTTGAAACATGTTATTTTTTTCTAAAACTTAAAAACAATACATGAATATTTCAATTTATTTAAATTGAAATTATATTTGGTTCAATTTTTTAAAACTGAAGTTAAATTAATTATTCCACACAAAGAGGGTTTAAAATGATAATTGTTAAATGCATTATCATTACAAGCAAAATAATAAGATCATTCATTTAGACATAACATGCATACTAGCAAATGTCTAGACTAAGACGTCAGATAACATCTGAGACTAATTCTATCCAATTTAACTGAATATGTCTTGAAATAGTCAACCATATGGCTCGTTAGCTATTTTATTCCATTATACTATATTGCTAACTATGTAAGTGCGTAAATAATGAAGAACTTCAGCCCTACGAGAAATTGGATGCAAACAAGGTTCTCTCGCGCGCGGTAAAAATTAGAGCATTAAATTGTAAAGTTTCTCAAAAATTTACGAAAAAAACATTTTATTAAAAACTACTTCAAACGACGTCACTAGTTCATATGAATCAACCAATGATAAGAGAGCTGTGAAAGATGTCCTGTTTACTTACCGTCATCGAACCAATCGGCTGATTGACCGAGAATATGCGCTAAAATCATAGCGCTGATAATACAATCTGTAATTTATTTATTTTTTAATCGTTTTTTGGTGTTTTCATGTGCTCCTGGTGCGCCCTCGCCCCACTCCGTTAAAATTTATGTTTCTTAAATTGGGAAGCAATGACAAGAGCTTTAAAACGTAAAATATTTGTAAAAAAATGTCTGATTCTATCATTATCTATGGTTGCGGAAACGTTTCAATACTGTAACTTTGAGGAGAGATGTCAAAAAGTCAGTAGTCAATAATGATCTTAAAATTGAAAGTAATTGGCAAGTACAGTCAAACAAATGCCAGATTTGCGCATTATGTCCCTATTAAAATCACAGGATGACTAAATACAAGTGTTTTTCCTGCGGCAAAGCCATTTGTGGTAAACACCTTTTAAAAATTTGCAATTAGTGAAAATAATTACTTTTAATTGCGTTAGAATAGTTTTCAGGTAAATTTAGCTACAAATATAATACCCAAAAAAAAATATACAATTTCATTTCGTTAATTTAGCAGACTGATGTTTAGTAAAACTACCACTTAAAAATATGTTTACTGATCGCGTGTAAAAATATTATTAGAAGTGACGGTTTTGAATACAAAATACTGCTGTATCTTTTGTGTTTTAACGGGTAACGAGATAAAAAGGCGTTTCTTTGAAAATAGCACCCCTGTTTCTGGTGGATACTATGTAAACATCACAAAAAACAAAGAAAAAGGACAAAACTACGCCAGGGTGTGATTTATAGACGTAAAAAGAGAATATTCGGGTGGCGACCTCGTTAAAACCTTTTGTCACTTGATATGTTTCGCGTGACTTAATACCTTCCCCGATTTAGGGAATTCGCCGATTCAAAGAATAAAAACAAATTTTTACGACATTTGACAAAACAACAATTTTCACAAAATTTAGAACGCAGTAAATTTTATACCACAAAAAGAAAATTGAAAGATGTTTCAACAGAGATGCAGAACTATTGATATATATATGTACATTTTTACTCATATTTCGTCGCCTTTCAGGCAAAAGTTACTAATATAAATTTTGTATTTAAAGTGCTAACTTTGTGGTTATTCATTTGAATAAAATAAACAAAACCACTGATTTTTTATTTTTTCTACCTACTGGTTTTAAAGCTATACAAGCTTTTTTTATCAAGGTATACTTAACTTGATATAATTCATTATTTAAGTATACCTTGATAAAGAAGCTTATAAAGCTTTGAATTATCCCTAAAAGTGTCAGTTTTGACTAAAATATGATATTTGAAGGGTAAAACTATATTCTTTAAGACGCCAATGTTTCCTGGAAATGGAATAGGCGTTGCCTAGTCTGTGAAATAATTCAGTTAAATGAATCTTTTCACAACAATCTTTAGGTTTCGGCTCAAAATCAACAAATAGAAGAATTGAAGAAATTTGGAAGTTCGAACATAGATAAAATAGTGAATGTTACACAGTGTGTAAAATGGCCACTCAAACCAGCCAATGACAGGTCATAAGCCCTGTAAATGCATTGACTTCCATATTTCCTTCTTTAAGGTGTTCTTCATCCCTGTTGTAATTTGTTATATCCGTAATTCTTTTTTGAGCAGCACTAAAACCGTTCAATTTGAGAAAATCAGTGGTATATTAATTAATTTATTCATATTTTTTGCTTACAAACTATAATTAATAATAAAAATAATGTGACCTCACTGGGGTTTTCCGTGCCGAAGACACTTAACAATATACTTTTTTTAAATTACATTTGAGAATTAACAAAGGAGACTAACTTAAAAAAAACGAAGATAATTAACAAATATTCAGACAGTTTTAAAAACAAGGTATTAATGAACATCTATATTGTTTCTAATACAAAACAAACAATGAAAATAACAAATTAGTGCAGTGTTAAGTTAATGTTTTTTTTTGTTATAATACCATTATATTTTACCGACATAACACTGTGTGCACCACAATATATATAAATAATTTAAACAGATATGTTCTACATATCATATTTAGCCATCTTTCAACAGACATGACATACCATCTTTAGAAAAAAAGTCATGTTTAATAAAACAACATATCCTTGACATATCATATTAGGTCATCTGTCAACAGACATGACAAAGCATCTTTAGAAAAAGAGTAATATGGTAAAGATATGCCATATTTGGCCATCTTTTAACAGATATGACATTCCATCTGTACAAAAAGAGTAATATATATGTTTCACATATCATATTTCGCCATCTTAATAATTTTTTTGACAGATTTTGCTAACAATCAGGGACTTTAACATCAGCTGTCTCGTTAGTTTTCATTTAGCCCCTCGATTTTCAATTTTATGAATGATATGAAAGTGGTTTTAAAATAATGTATTCTAGCTATAACGGACTCGCTTAGGAAATTGTTCGTGATTTGAAGCCACTCTTAGTAAAACTGCTTCTAAATAAATAATACGAAAAATATTTGTGTTGAGTAAAGTCTGTTTTTGTAAGTGCAAACAAAAACCAGATAATTTATCAATGTCACGTGTTTTTAAGTTCAGAAAGATAAAGTTTTTTCTTAAAAGTAAGGCACTAATGCAGACAGTGACAAGATTGCTTAAGACTGGCCTATTTATTTTCTGAAAATCGTCAATCTCTTCTGTCAAATTAAAGGGATTTTGATAGGAGATATTTTAAAGTCAATTTGGATCAGACTTTAGTTTTTTTCAATATAATTAACAGTTTTTATTCCAAATTTTTGTAGAAAAGAACTGGATTTCACCCTTAAAGATGGAAAATATTTTAGAGAAGAGAATATGAAGGTGCAGCCATTCAAAAAGCTTATGACCTGTCACTATTTTGCTTGTATTTGAAAATCCACGTCTCTTCCATCTGTTGATTTTTGTAAAGTTAGAGAGCTGTAAATCTCATTGATGCGGGTGAGACTCATCTTATTCAATTATTTCACGCATATTAGACAACGCTTGATAACAATTTTCATGATCTTGAGCTGTAAATTTCATTGATGCGGTCGAGACTCGTCTTATTGAATTATTTCAAGCATATTAGACAACGTTAGAAAACAATTTTCATAATTTTAACTTTTTCTTAGACCAGTTGGTTTAATAAACAATATTTTGTCAAAATAAACGATCGAAATGTAACAAAAAACAATCTGCCATATTGCTATCAGCACCATTAAATATATTTTGACATGTCTTAGTTATTGTAATGTTTACGACACAATATCACTAAACATCTGCAAGACAGGAGAAACAAAAATGTAATGGGAGATAAAATATACTACTAAGTCTCTTGGAAAATATCAGTTGACAAAAGCAGAAAAATGCTACAGTTCTTTCGAATAAAATGTCAGCGTCGCTACATCAAGCCATGGAAATAAACTTTACATATAACCAGCTTTACGAGCAACAGAGTCTTCTAATGACACAACTGAAAGCTGCAGAAATGCAAAATAAAACACTATGTAATAGAGACACTCAGAATTTTGTGTCTAGAATACCCGAAGTTAAAAATGATATTTCTAAAAAAAAATTAATCAGATATTCATCCCGGTGATGCTGTAGGGAAGAAAACTGAAATGGATGTAAAAAAATTGGATGTTTAAATCCGCAACCTGGAGAGAGAACTAAAAGATTCAGAAAAAAATAATTTTAAATAGCAGGAGCGTGCGGTGAGGTTTTTGATTAGGGAAGCAGTCACTTGGTACTAGATACATACACACACAGGTAAAGTTTGAAGAGCTCTAAATTAAACTAATAAAGAACTCAATTGTATAAATAAAACACTTTGTTTTAAGTCCACTGAGTTTATATATTTAACACGACATGTTTCGGACACGCAGTACTGTCCATCTACAGGTGTATTTAAAAACAGTTTTTAAATACACCTGTAGATGGACAGTACTGCGTGTCCGAAACATGTCGTGTTAAATATATAAACTCAGTGGACTTAAAACAAAGTGTTTTATTTATACAATTCAATATGTTATTCCACAATGTTAACGCCGAGTCAATAAATACTAAAGAATTCCATGCAAAAATAAAAATAATTATGTTAAATAGTTTAATATTATAATGTCATCGTGTCATCCGATTTAAGTGCAAAAATTGTTATAAAGCCAATTTTTTGTTTGTTAGAATTGGTTCCAAAGATACTATAGATCTCTATTTGCGCATGCGCGGACTTGTGAAATTCAGTACCGAGGGACGGTTTTAAAGGAACTAAAACACTTGCACAGTTCCGTATTTTAGAATCAGTCAGAGCGCAGTGTATTTTATACCAGTCTGCGCATAACTGCGCAGTCAAAAGGTTGTGTGAGGGGTTGCCTCAATTTTTCAGACGTTATTCGTGAATAAAAATCGAACTCATCTCAAATATCTACGATTGAAATAACAAACCAATAATATAAAATAACAAAATGATACTGATTGTTTCGAGGTCAAAATTTTAGGAAAGAATTGATTCCATCCAATGTATGGACATACCGCATATGATAAACAGGTGATTGCTTTTAAGGAATGGGATATAGATAAAAAACCGTTTTACCCTCAGAGTATGATGATGATGTAGATGTAAGTCTGGGTAGAGAAAATTGCGAGTACTTAACTAATAATATGAAAATATGGATAGTTTTACTAAAAGTTTTACTTAAGTTTAAAATCGAATCAAAATTTAAATTTATAGAATTCATCATCATTAGCATTCTCTTTCCTCTCCTAATGGTGCATAGGACATTGTATTGGTACACCAATCGCAGCATATATCGATTAATTTTGGGACATGAAGATCAGCTTTACGCTTCAGGTACCAGTCCAGGGACCATGAAATATTCTAGTTTGAAAACGCCTTTTAAATAAATATTTTATGTCAACTATTTCGGGAATCGAACCCGAGACCTCTTGCGCAGGCGAACGCACTGACCTAATGACCACGAAGCCATTTATAGTATTAATTTTTAAAAAGCTTTGAGGTATTATTATATTACGAAAATTCCGTTTAGAAGTTATCCCTAATACTAGTAAAATAAATACGTTATTTAGAATACTCTTTTATGTACGCAATATCGAAAGCACATTTTATAACAATATTAATAGATAACCGATTGTAAGTGTAACTGATTTATGATATAAGTAAACTGTACTCCATTTTACAGGTTTTTGCCCGATTTCTGAATAACACGGTCTAAAAATTAAATTTGAAGTGTTTTTCAACATTCATTTTTAAATGCGTTAATCTGTATACGAGAGGTAAAAACTACGGTTTCTCCGAAAACCCAACTTTTTAGGTTAGACTAATTAGCATTTTTTATCCTTTAAACATCTGGCATTTTTTAATGAGAGGCTTTTAAAGTAAATCCGTTTATTAAAATACATAAGTTTTGATATGTTCTTATTACTACAATATTTTTTCCTTAGCTTTTTGGACTTTTGTAATGATTGAATTACTTTATGATATAAAATCAAAAGTTGTTTAGAAAAACAACAGTAATCCTAATAATTTTTTTAATGGAAAAAAAATACTCTGTTATAGTTAGTAAAAAATAAGTGTTATTTATTTATATCAATATAAATGTTTTAGTAAGGATAATAAAGTATAATGTTTTTAAAATAATAAATTGTTAAAAAGCGCCTAAATATCAATAATATGTTTTAATTTTCATGATTTTTATCGTCATTTGTCACGATAAATAAGTTTTGATTTTTGATAAACTACTCGTAACAGTAATGTTTTTTTTTAAGAAATAACAAACTCTGTTTAACGATTTTTTACGTAGGTATTTTTAAGTAGTATTGTAACTTAACAAATTACAACAGGGATGGAGAATACCTTAAATAAGGGAATATGGAAGTCAAGGCATTTACAGGGCTTATGACCTGTCATTGGCTGGTTTAAGTGGCCTCTTTACACACTGTGTATTAAAACAATTTTTATTACATTATTTGTTTATAGTAATCTAAATGTCAGGTATTATGACTGATAATTAATTTATTAAACATGCTATTTTATAAACATTATTTGTCTAAATTTAGGGGAACCAATAGTTCCATGCGTTCTATGAATGGACCTCACATGGTGTACATATTATATCTACATACGTGACACACCTAAATATAACAGAAAGTAAGAAAAACCTTACTGTTTTTGTCAGCAAAGAATTGTTGTTTATTTCTAGACTATTTCCGCACGCACCTGGTAGGTTAATAAAAAATAACTAATTGGTAAAAATGGCCAAAATATCTCGATAAAAGATTTCAACAACTGAACATTTCGACTTTGTAGATATTACCATGCTTGGTCATTTTAAGTGAAATTCAGAAACAGTTATTAGTCATGGCGTAAGCAAATAAAAACTTAAACTTAGTAAGCTAGAATCGGGTTGTAGTCCCCTTAGTTTGAAGACCCGCGGATCAGATGTCCGAGGTTCGAATACCACTCTCCCTTAAATGGATTAATGTTTTCTGATAGTGAGTTATTTACAACTCGTTAAAAATAGCCCCTAAAATTAAAATATTTGAGTTAATTATAAGTAAACATTTTTTTTTTCACAAAAAAAAATATAAAACAGAAATAATAGAAAAAAAGTACACTTTGAACATGTGTCGTTATTTATTGTGTACAATTATTAAACACTGTGACTAAAATAAAGATTCTATTTTTTAATGAAAAATAAATATTCCGATAAAATATGTTTTGAATTATGATTTAAAATACGCAATGAAAAAAAAACACTCTTTGATACTTATTTGTATTAACAACAAATAAATAAATAAAAATAAATGATTTACAAAACTATTATAAATCAAACTGAGTGAGACCTGAAAATTACCGAAATAGTTTGTTTTCAGGAAGGTATAACTCACCCACATTATCCTGATCAGGAAAAGAAGATTTAGGGCGAGTCCTGCCATAGCTGGAGCTTTGTAAATCCAGTCACAAGGATGTTCCCGCATAAACTGGCAAACGTTTGGCATTCCCGCGAGCTGTAAGAATAAAAACATGTATGTTAGTGAAAATCACCTAGTTTAAATAAGTAAGACTTAAAAAAAAATAAAAAATTCTCGCACTTTTGTACTTTCGGAACCTAATCCAATAAAATTATTCAGATATTTGAAATCTTTACCCTTTCTAACAATAAATTTTACTTTTTTTCTTTATAAAATACTTTGGTTCTCTAAAGTGGTTTTCTTTTTTCTTAAGTTCACGTTATTATCACCATATAAAATACGTAGAGCTAATGTGCCAGATAGCTCTGCTACACACCACTCTTCAACATGACAAAACAATGTGATCTTGGCTTTAAGATCCACTTTTTAGATCTATCACTTAATATCCTATCTAGCACAATTATTTACAGCAAATCAAAACCACCCTCAAAATTTAAGTACTTAAAAAATCAATAGGTCTCGGGTATTTCACAAAAAACACAAAAAGATAGTGAGTAACTTGGTATTTAATTTTATGGATATGGGAGTCTAGGCATTTTCATGGCTTACGACTTGTCACTGGCTTGTTTAAGTGACCAGATTACACACATCATTCTTCACATTTCCTCAACTCTTCCATCTGTTGACTTTTGTGAAGTAAAAGAGCGAAAACTTGTATCATATGTGTGAGATTTATCTGTTGAACCAATTCACCTACTAAGCAATGCCTGAAATCAATTTTTTAGTTTTTGTACTTTTTATGCAAGTAAGTTTAATCAACAATGTTTTGAGTATGTCCAAATATTTGTAGACAGGCTGGATTTCCTCCCTGGGGATTTGTTTAGATCCAAATTTGTTGAAACAGAGAGGAAAAACTGTTTTGAGAAAGGAATATGGAAGTCTAGGCATTTACAAGGCTTATGAACTGTCATTGGCTGGTTTGAGTGGCCACTTTATATACTGTGTAGTAAGTTCTATAAATGCCTAGACTTCCATATTCTCTTCTCAAAAAGATTTTTCCTCTCAGTTTCAACAAATTTGGATCTAAGTAACTTCCTAGAAAGGAAATCCAGCCTGTCTACAATATTTTTGGAATACTTAAAACATTGTTGAATATACAATTTGCCCACCACATACCGCACATCAAGTCTACTTACTAGTCAATTCTACTGGTCGGTGTCATTAGAATTAGATTTTAAACTCATGTATCTCACCTTAAAGTCTCTAGAGTTATGACAAGTTAATTTTCATATTCTTTCTTTCATATTCTATTACCACAAAAATAGTTGAACAGGTCGACTACCGGTTAAACCTTAACTTCTTTAACTATGCTGAAAGTATGCAGAACCATGAAATAAACTCTCTTAAACATCGAAGAATAATGTTACACCAGTCCTTTTTATACAAATTAATACATAATAAAATTGATTCCCCTTATCTATTTGGAAGATTTCCATTCCATGTGCCA
Organism: Micrasema longulum; assembly: GCF_059751315.1. Taxonomy (NCBI): domain Eukaryota; kingdom Metazoa; phylum Arthropoda; class Insecta; order Trichoptera; family Brachycentridae; genus Micrasema; species Micrasema longulum. Next base: position 156,125 of record NW_028277570.1, on the reverse strand, counting down.
TCTAGACCGAGACGACAAAATCTTCAGTTTTACTCAGACAACGCGTCAACAAACTATTTGAAACAATCAACAATACCTAGAATATGCGAGCAATATAACGAAAGATATACCGAGGCTGATATTTTTTGTGACAATGTGTGTAAATTTATTTTTGATGTTTGAAGCACTTTCTTTGTGGAACATTATTATTTAATATATTAAAATAAAATAAAATCACTTCGTTTTTGTGTACCATTTATATTTTCATAATTTGAAAACCAATAATATAGGAAATATACTAAAAAACACTAAACAAAGAACTGATAAATTATATTGATCATGCATTTACAAGTTGATGTGCCATGACTGCAAGTTATTTTTTGTAGGAAAAACATAACGTAATTTTAAAACTAGAGTTAAAGAACATATAAAATGTCTTAAAAACAATAATTGTTCTGAGTTTGCTTAACATATCCTAACAAATAGTCACTCATTCAACTTTAAATATGGCATCAAAATTTTACGTATAAACAAAAAAGGATACGCACTTGATTATTTTGAAATATTGAAGATTAGAAAGGCTGTAAATAAAAATGTAAATATTATTACTAATCAAATGAATCTTAGTAATAGTCCCATTTAAAATATGTCCCTTCTCCCTAAATCCACACACAAACCTCATCTCTTCTCTACTTCCGTAGCCACGCCCACTCTACCTTCACTGTGAAAAATTTATATATGTTATGTTAGTTTATAATTAACCCTGAAGTAGGCATAGTATTGCCGAAACTAGTTGCTTGTCAAATTATAAAAATATAAGCGGTACATACAAAAAAAGTGATTTTATTTTATTTTAATATATTATGTAAATTTAAGTAAAAAATCATCGACATATTGAGATAATCAGATATTTAACTAATTTTATACATATTTTGTATATAGTTATAAAATTTTTTCATTTGTTTTATGAAACATAATTTAAATTAATGTCTTAAGTGTAAACAATTTTTTTAGTGTGTGCATGAGTGTCTTACACTAATACACAAAAAATGACAATATTTCTGTATTTAGTGTTTTTTACCCAATAGAATAAATAAATATTATACTCGTATTTAAATAATGCTGATCTGTGGTACCGGAAGTAAAAAAAGACGTAATCGGTTTAATTCTTCAGTTTAAAAAACTTTTCATTTTATTCGATTAATAAGTACGTCAAATCTCAAGCACGTGACAAAATCATTAATAAAGACATGTTAATAATGCAATATAATGATAAATAATTCAAATTTATTAAACCTTTCATTGTTACGTAAATTACAAGCATTGTTTGGTAGAGCGACACTTCATCGTGTTAAGCGTATGACTTTTAACTATTGTCAAAGTAAGAGTGATAAGTTAAGGGTGAAATTGAATTACCTAATGAAGGTCCAACCCTCTGTTTGGATATGGTAATGAGGGCTCATTGGAATATATTAAGAGTTAAGATCTAAATACAATCCACTACACTGACCCCAAACCTAAAGTTGTATGAACATAATCCCAAAATACCGAAGCATAATGGATTAATTTAAAATGTTACTACTGTCTAACGATGAAACAGTTTTTTAATCAACACTTTGATTGAAATTAACGATGGGAATAAGAAACAACTATGGTACGCGTGCAAAACTATTGTGGTTTATTACGCTAATTTGCTGAATTCCTAAATTAAAATCCCTTTTCATTTAAAGTAATATTAAGTAGGAAAAATCTCTAAAAACACATTCATCTTAAATTCAAATTCACAAAAGATTATTCGTATTTATTAATGATCAACAGTAGATTTTATTCTTCTTGATAGTTAGATAACAGAAAATCTTATTTACTTCCGACTTAAAAGACTAATTATGATTAAATCCACACTTGTATTTGTATGGAATAACCAGTTATCGGTTTCATTGCTTTCGCGACATTTTCAAGACTAGTATCTTTATTATAAATTAAATATACACACACATAACAACATAATACAATTCTGGTAAGAATATAAAGATAATTTAAATTTTACGGTTCATTTAATTGAACGTAAACATTTATTTATCTGATGAAGAATATAAAATTAATATACTCCTAAAGGCCAAGATAAATTTATAAATATTAAAATTAGTAAATAAAATTTTGTGAAGTGAAATTTATTGATCCACGTTAACTGACAATATCGAGAATCGAGAATCGCCAATGGTATATTTTATTTTATTTATTTTATTTATTTATTAACGGACATTGTCCATGTATACAATTTATAAGGTTTAAATATTACAATAAAAGAATAGTTTAAAAAATTTTTAAAAAAAAGAAAGAAGCATTGACAAACATAAGGGACATCGAGACAAGATCTGGACTGTTTATTTAGTGCTCGTTTAAATCGTTGTAAACTTAAACCAAAAAAGTCCAGATCTTGTCTTGAGTTAACAATACGACAAAGGCGGGTCATTGGAGAATTTAGGCCATAGTTTGTTCTATGCTGATCGATGAACAGTACTTTATTGTTTCTCAATCTACGAGTCGGAATATTGAATTTTACTTGTCCCAGTAGTGATGAAACATCGATTATACCATTTAGTATGCCGAACATATATATGTATAAAATATCATACAAAACTTCTGATCACAGGTGTTTTGGATGTAATAGAACGTATGAGTTGATATTTATATCTTTTTATTTATTATTTATAAATCATATAACTCAAAGTATAATACATATGAATTACACTCCCAGGAGTTACAACGACTCAATTTGGGACTAAATTAAAATTAACATAAAAAATAACACACATTGAGAACAACAAAGAAAAAAAGCATGTTTAGCACCTTTATAACTAAATATAATACTACAATATATGAGCTAAAAACCTTTCCTTACTCAAGCAGAATAAATATGTACAAACTCTTTCGAGAATGGAGGAAGTGGTATGTTTAATTCAAATTGATTTTTTAAATAGCATGGATAGCATTCGGCAGGAAATAATTATGCACTCGGTTCATGCCATACAAAATCAATGAAAATTAAAAATATTTTAATCAATAACAGAACAAATGCAAATATTTATTTATTATTTTATTGGCTTTATGATATAATGTTATCCATTGAAAAAATAAATAAATATATTTTTGGACCCCTGGATAGTAGTCTTACGTGTCATGTACAAGGTTTAGGTACTCGAAAAAATTCGTTACTACTTATCTTGGAAATGGGACGTTTGATCACTGATTTTGGTTTATCACCTATATGAGTCCAATCCCCATAAGTCTAAGAACAATAGCGCGTGATAACTATTTTTAACGACAATGTAAATATCTGTTTAAGATATTCCATCTTTTTTGCATTCTGTTTCAAGAACTGAAATACGGGCACTGAAATAACAGATATTCGATACTCTGTGAAGAAATATCATCGCATGGACAATAGTCATTATTCCTTTATTTAAACCTATATAGGTAATTCCTCATAGCTCCCTGTCCGGTAAAGATTTGGGTTGTTTTGAAAGTGCTTTGGTGATGACGACGGAAGTTTGCTGCATCAGCCAGCTTGGGAAAAAAACATTTTAGTGATTTTACCTGTAGAAGAAGCGCGGTAATGATCCTCTCAATGCTGCTGCGTATTTTGTTTTATACAGCGCTTGGCAAAGCTAAGGGGGAATTCTGAGAAGAAATGTGCCTTTCTTTTACAAGTTGCGGTTCTTGCTCAACTACCAGCATGTCCTCTTATCCAGCGTATTTGAATGATCACCCCTCTGATTTTTAGATGCTTAATGTTACTCAAAATATCTACAATCGATGGATTTAGTGACCGAGTATCAGTTATAGCTTGTACGCCCGAATGACAATCTGATAATATTTTTGGAAAAAGCCACCTCTCTGGTGGTTAAAAAAATTGCATTCCATATTATGTTTAGTCTTCTTCTCCCCCCTGGCTGTATATGGATGTCCCATTTACTTGGGGTTAGTCCTCCTAATCCTCAATCTTCAAATCAGACTAGGAGAATGGTTATTTGATTTTTTTTTCATGGCCGGTTGCAACTTTCCATTAGAAGACCAATGTCTTGAATATTAAATACAAAAAAATATGCTAACTTTTTCGTAAGAATTTTAACCATATCTACAGTTAAGGTATTTTTTAGAGTTTTTGATCATATTTAAGTGTGATTCCCTGGTTATCATGATTTTGGACCTAATGCATATTATTATTCTGTTTTCAAACATGTATTCGGAATTTCTCCTTAACCTACAGAATTTTGTCAAAGTTACGGACAAAACTCCTCGTTTCATAGACCTCAAACAGAAGTTCCTTAAAGTTAATGATGCAAAAACTAATGTAGGAGCATTTGTGCGTCCACAAATATAATCATTAATGCATAATGTTTAAATGGTAGAATTGGCTCTGCACTTTATAGCCATTTTACTGGAATAAAAATTTAAAAAAAAAAAAAAGAAAAGTTTGATGTACTATTCACCGAATATTCTAGGTTAGTCAGAATGTTCGAATATCGTGCAGATAAAAATTGAGAAAGTATTAAAATGTTTGAAATTATAAGTTCCTGTATCTTGGAAACCTCGCGTGATAGGGAAAACTGATATCGTATTTAAATAAAAAAATAAAATAAAGAAAAAATACTACCAGAATCACAACTTTTTCTTTCTAGAACAAAAAATAATTTTTTGTTGATCAATACTATCAGTGTTCACGTTTTTTTTATACAAGTGGCGCAAAAGTCATCACTCTATCGGAAAATGCCATATTTTTTGCAAATGGAGGCAAATGTCAGTTTTTCTTTGACGTTTGTTAAGTAAATATGTACAAAATACACGTTAACAAGACACAAATCACTACTCCTCTGAATAATTCATTGGTGGTGCGCAGCGTGAATTTAGGCGCATATTTCCCGGTCGTCCGACAAACTACTGGGCAAACACTACGGCATTTAGCCGCACGCCTAAAAGAGTATGGGACAAAACGAGATGCTGCCAGGTCCGGCCGGCCCCGGAGCAGCCGTTCTGCTGAGAATATCGCGACAGTGGCTGAAGAAGTCGCAGAGGACCTCGGAATATCGACCTAACGATGAGTTATGCAATTTGTGATCAATCGGCAATTATAACAGAGAATTTTGGTGAAATAATTGAAAATGTTCCTTTACAAAGAGCAGACAGTGCATCAATTGTTAGCCGCTGACCGCCAAGCGCGTGTAACCTACGCTCAAGCCTCCCTAAATCTCGACCATGAAGAAAATAACTTTTTATTGAAAATCAACATGAGCGATGGGGCCCATTTCCATCTCAGTGGATATGTGAATAAGCAGAATAAATAATTCTGGGGCACTGAAAATCTGCGTAAAGCCCACGAAGAGCCATTACATTTGCTCAAAAATACTGAATGGTGTGGTGTTTACGCTGAGGGCGTCATCAGTTCTTATTGTTTCGAAAACTCCACGGGCCAAACGAGTACTGTGGACGGCAAGCGGTACACAGCCATGCTTAACGACTTTTTTCTTTCTCAATATTATGAATTGGCTTAGATAATATGTGATTTCAACAGGATGGAGCAGCGGCGCATACTGAACCAGCCACAATCAATATTCTAAGAGCTGCATTTCCGGGTCGCCTAATCTCTTGTTTTGGTGATTTGCACTGGCCAGTAAGATCGCTCAATTTAACCGTTCTAGATTTCTTTTTGTGGAGTTTCTAGGAGTCACGAGTCCTCAATGAGAATATTTGTCAAGAATGCGAGAACCTATCGCCGAATATTCTGGAAAAAGTGATGGGAAATACCATAAATCGGGACCGCATGGTCATCAATTCTGGCCGCGGCCACTTGGTTTATAATTTTTTTGACTTAAGGGAAAAAAAAAAAAATACATTAAATAAATACAATTCAAAAGCAAACATATTTTTTTTCATTCATAAAAAAAATACGGCTAAAGAACATTGAGTGACAACTTTTGCGCCACCTTTTAGAAATAACGAATTGAATAAAGTAATTTTTACTTCTTTTTCTTAGTGTACATATATTTTTTAAGTATTTAAATTCTTTACTATATGCCAGTAGTCATATCCATAGAAAAGTAAGCCCGGGACAAATCGACAAAGGGGGTATATATACATCTTGCAATCGGCAAGTCGGCAATTTCGTTACGTCAAATCATTCTAAATATACTTGCTAGTACTATGAAAACTTAAATCGGCAAACATCAGATGTTGTAATATAAATTTTTGGGTACTATTTAAGACAAATGAGCTTAATTGCGCGAGTGTTTATTATATTCGATATTTTTAAATCATCAATTGAAAATATTTTCTAACCAAAGTTTTGAATTTTGTGAGGTTATGTTATTATTGGATTAATGGCATGTCTGCATGACTCGGCATGGTGATTAAGATAATACAACTAGAAAAATCTTGGTTTTGTACCACAAATAAAAATATATTACCTTCCGTGGAAAACGGACACCAACAAACAGTTGCAAACGGACACTATTTTGATTTGTGTAATATATTCCAAACCAAGCTATTTTTTTGAGAGCATGTGGGCTATGGTACGTAATTAGTTGAAGATTTTTCAACGATGATTTTAAGATAAAGTGTAAATACCTAAATGTAAGACTTAAGCAGAAGGACCAATAAAACTAAATGAAATGTGCATGCTAACTGCTGCTACTGCCTTCAATACGCCGAGAAATGCGCTAAGAATTAAAATCATATTCTAAATTTTGTGAATCCTGCAATTAGAGCTTTGCTTAGGTAAAGAGTGGGTCCAGTGCACTGAATGCTCGAACTGGTTCTTTAAAGAGTGCAAAATCTACAGTTAGGGTTGAATCAGAAGAAAAAAAATGTTCAAAAAATGTTTAGAACTACTCGTAGATGTCGGTTTGTTCCGTCAAACGGGACAAATCAACGCTACTTTAAATTATTTTAGAAAAATTATATTTTAACTACTTTAAGCTGGATTGATTAATAAAATGTATTAAATTGAACCAAATTTATGTTTCTTTGTTTTAAGCTTTAAGAGCTGGTATAGTAACCTAAATTATAAATAATATCTACAAAATAGCTTTACGGTGTCGGTATATCCCAGGGTTACCCTAACCTTGTTTGCCTTTTTCAAGCACTTTAGCTAGTTTAAAAGACATGTAAAGCAAGACTGAAAAATTGTATAATGTGTATTTCGATGTCATGTACCTATGCTAGTGTATATGCGGTTGCAAAACTTCTATTATTTTGTGCAATTATGAAAAAGGCTAAATTGCACTGCATTAGTAATATTTAATCGCACGTTTTTCAGAAGGCCGTTTATCTTGAACTAACAGCAGCATTGCTATTATTTCAGTGCAGTATCTCATTAGTTCAACGCAGAATTTTGGCTCCTTTCCAAATACCAGCCCTACAGTTTAACAAAGGTTTTTATTATTTTCTCCCGTATCTCAAAGTTCAGACAAATGCATTTTAACTGGATAACGTAAATTATTGATTAAGTTTCCCAAAGACAAAAAAATAGGAGAAGTGCCAGTAAAAAGACAAAAGTAATTCTCATTGTGTTATTTTCTTAAATTTCGTTTGCCAATTTGCAAGTTTGATTAACTATTATATCATCATGAAGTCAGTTAAAAAAAATAAAATTATTTATCTATTCGATCTTTAAATAATACTTACATTATAATACTGGTTTTGAAAAAGTAATTTCGTATTTCACGCCTCTTTTTTTTCAACTAAGTATATCTCTTTTATTATTAGTCGGATCAGATCATTACCATACGACGTTATAAAGGTGTGAGTGTATACTACGAACGCTATTTGAACAATATTGCGCTTGGTCGGTTCAGTCGTGAACTGTCGTGCGTCGAGTATGGGGGTCTCAAAGGAAGAAATTCGCCATATTTTACATTTTAACTACCAGAAAATACGCGGCGAAATTCCCCAAAAAAAATTGAAATGTATACGGGGTCAATACTCTTTTGATTCGTACTGCACAACAGTGGTTCGAGCAATTTTGTTCTGGTGTAGTGGAGGTGGGTGATGCACCACGCTCTGGCAGGTCTGTCGTTGAAAATGTCGATAAAATCAAGGAAAAATCGAAATAGACCGTCATCTTAGCAATTGTAGCACTATCAAGAAGCTAAATATTGATCATGAAACCATTTCGAACCATTTGTATAAGGCTGGAATAAAAAAAACTCAATGTTTGGGTACCACACAAGCTGACGCAAAAAAACCTCATGGACCAAATTTCCATCTGCGAATCGCTGCTGAATTGCAACAAAATTGACCCATTTCTAAAGCGGATGGTGACTGGTGATGAAAAGTGGGTTACTAACGATAATTTTGAGAGACAGAGATCGTGGTCGAAATTCAACGAAGCGGCCCAGACCGTGGTCAAGCCAGGACTGACGGCCAAGAAGGTGTTACTGTGTTTTTGGTGAGATTGGCAGAGAAAACTCTTCTACGAGTTGCTCCTTTATAGCCAAACGCCCAATTCTGCTTTCTACTATGAACAAGTCAACTGTTTGAAGCTGGCGATCGAACAGAAGCTGCCAGCATCGGTGAATAGGAGAGGAATCGTGTTTTACAAGGGCAACGCCAGGCCGCATAGATATTTGATGACGCGCCAGAAGCTCCGGGAGCTCGGATGAGAAGTTCTTATGCATTCATCCTATAGTCTAAACCTGGCACTAAGTGACTACTACTTGTTCCTTTATATGGCCAACGCGCTTGAGGCAATAACAAATTTGGTCTCAATAGATGCCTGTGAAAATTAGATATTTTGCCAATAGGGACAAGGGCTTTTACGAAAAAGACACTACAAAGTTAAATTCTCATTGATTATAAGTAATCAAGTAGAACGGCGTATATTTAAGTTAAATCGGATGATTGTAACACTGTTTATAAAGCATTGAAGTAAAGCGAAAAATACGAAATTACTTTTTCCCCAACGAAATCTAGAAAAATTAAATTATATTTAATTATCACTAAGCTACCACCAAATTTACTTCTTTATCATTTAAAAAAAATCCGTAGTATGTGATAAAAATTAACTGTTGTACTTTAATTACAAATTTAAATGCTTTAACTATAGAATCACTCTGTAAAGGGCCCTTGAGGTATTATATTACCTGTTTCATGTACCAATAAGTAAAACATCGTATGTTAAAAATGCTTTTTTTCGTAGGACTTTTTCAATGTACAATACAAAATTTAAAAATATAGATCACACAAACATTACTCTGTCAGATTTAAAATTTACACTAAAAATGTATTATAAAACTTAGTAGACAATATAATAATAAATATGTACATCTCCCCTCCCCCCCTTATTCTCTCTTCAAGCATTTTTGTATTTATCCCGCCCAATTTACAGTAACTTAATGTTCTTAAAATAAATATTTAAAAAATCTTTGATTATTGAGAACATGAAAATAACATTTTTATATGTATAAATTGTATGTATTTATTTGATATGTAATATGTTTTCTTTACTAACTTTGTATACTATGTGGAAATTTGTTATTGGTTCTGAGTTTATACACTATATCTGTTTGTTTACTAAAAATATGTATGTAAAACTGTTGATTTCCCTAATAAAATAAAATAAAATAAAATATAAATATTAGGTGTAAACACTCACTTCAGTTAGTTCAGCAGCTCCAACTTCCACTGGAACAAGAACTCTGACGATGGTCCAAAGTGTAACAAAAAAAGCTGGTGCTCCTGAAATGAAAAAATGATTCAATTATCCTTGAGACTTATACATAAGTTTATTAACTAATTATTGGTATTTATGAAAACAAGTCAACAAGTGAAACATAGCCGTATGTATTACTTAGAATAAACTTTGAGATATTTTTTTATTTACTTCAACTCCCTTTCCTATCTATATATAAAAACAAATAAATGTAACAACAATATTTTGAGTTTGTCCAAATTTTTGTAGACAAGGGCTGGATTCGACTCCCCGGGTAGCTGTTTATATTAACATATTACAACAGAGATGAAGAACATTCAAGAGAAGGTAATATTGAAGTCTACGCATCTATTCTTCATGGACCAGGTGGATTTATCAACTATATTTTGAGTTTGTCCAAATTTAAGCTCTCTAATGTCACAAACATCAACAGATGAAATAATTGAAGGAATACATATGTTCAAATATAGACAGAATGGTGAATGTTACTCAATGTGTAAAGTGGCCACTTAAACTTATTATGCCTCTCACTAAATTACCATAGAAAGAGTTCAGAATAAGTTTTTGAGATATGTTAATTTTAAATTAGGAATACGTAATGAATTTCGTAACTATGATTATTTATTAAATAATATGTTAAATTTGATTAAATTAAGGGACAGGAGAACTATTAATGATTTATTAGTTCTATTTAAAATCGTTAATTCAGTATTGGACAGCCCTGAAATTTTGGCCCTCATTGGTTTTAAAGTACCAGTTAGAGTGATTAGGCTAGTTCAACTTTATCACTGCAACAATCATATCTCAATATATTCTAGCAATTCAGTACTGAATCGTCTACATGCGCTGGGTAATAAACATTCGGATTTAGGTGATATATTTTTATTGAAATTTCCAGCTTATAAATAATTACTTGTAAAACATTTTTGTTTGGAATCAATATTTTAATTATGTTCTTTCTAAGTAAGCATTGAAAAAGTTGTTACTGTATATACTCCACTGTAAATACTTATGTATGTATGTAATGTAAAAGGTACTTGTACCGTTAATTCTTGAAAAATAAAATAAAATAAACCAGCCATTGACAGGTCATAAGCCCCGTAGATACCTAGATTTCTATATTACCTTCTCTTGAATGTTCTTCATCTCTGTTGTAATATGTTAAATGTATGAATGTTTGTCTTTTATGGATTTAATTACTACTGGACCAATTTACATGCAATTTTTTTCAAAATAATCTAATTTACGTGAATTAGGTTTTTAAAGAGTAATAATTTCAATATTTTCTTCAGAAAAAAAGTAAGGAGAAAATATGTGTTTTTTATCGAATTTCCAGCGTTTTATTCGACTAAAATGCATGACATAAAATGCATTAAAAAAAATTCGGGGAGTGTTGTTATTTTGCATGTTAAAAAGGTTTGTATTTTAACTTTCTTCATATTAACTTATTTTTAATGGATTTTTAGAAATGCTTAGGTAATTTTAACTGACATTTGATACATTTTTGAAAACAAATTTTTAAACAAAATGTACCACGGTTTATAAATAGCTTAGAGTTTGACATTTGCAAAAATAAATCTTTATTTGAAACCATAAACAAGTACCTAGGTACCTAATTAAATTCAATATTTGAATACTAATTTTTTTTAAATTTTGGAATTCAATCATAAACAAGTACCTAGAAACCTATGTCTGTACTTCAATGAAAAGTATTTTCCCTTTTATTCGAACAGTTTTGCACGCTTTCACGACACAGTCATTTTTCTTTTATTATTATTGATTTATTTATTTATTGACGGACTTATTGAGTTCATTCTAACAATGAAAAACACATTTTTTTGTACTAAATACAAGTACAAATGAAATAAATCACAACTAAATAAAATTGAAGTGAGGACAATTGAAAAAAAAATACTACCTCAAGACAAGATCTGGTTTATCTTAGTTCTTTATTTTCTTTTGCTTTTGAATTAAAAGTCAAGGTCACGTCAAAACCCAGTTGGCGGTTAAAAAATAACTAAAATCGCGTTGAGCATGATTTAAGTGTCATAATTTTAGAAAAACGCGGTCTGACTTTGCTTCATTAACACGTATTTCCTTCATGAATAATGGCACTAGAGTAGTGATTTTTGCACAGTTTTGATTTTAGCACAACGAGGACTCTTAGCCAATTACATGAGGCGAGAAAACGAAAAACTAACCCTTATTACGAATATATAAATAGCAAAAAAATTAAAAAAATAATAAGTGTGTCCTTATTTACGAAAAAACGTTTACTAAACCAGCTAATAGCAAGTCAACGTTCGGGCAGGACAACGTCTGTCGGGTTCGCTAGTAATAAATAAATAATCAACAGAAAATTAAAGAAATCAAGTAGAATATAAAAAAACGCGATATTAAGAAATGCCGTATATAATATGTACAGATATACTTCAATCTCTTTTATTAGTCCATTCAATGCCCAGGTTTCCATATTTTCTTCTTCATACTTCTTGTAATATGTTCTTTATTAAGAATTACTCCCTAGGGGGTTAAATCTAGAATTTGTCTACAAATATTTGTAAAAACTTAAAATATTATAAGTTAATTATTTATTTATAACCACTTTACCGACTTTTATATGTCAACCGGATTTGAGACGTGTCCATCTCTTTGTCAGAACACTGATTAATCGTGAGAATATTCGTACAGTCACAAATTAATTATGATATGAGGCAACTTTACCTAAAAGAGGCACCGATACATTCTGGTCGAACATAAAGAGACGTCTCAGCAAAACATTTTTACGAGGTTTTCCCAGGAAATGAATTATGTTAAACCCAAAACCCGGATAACTTTTGCTTAGAGACACCCCTCCTTTATCGCACTGAGAGTATTTCACGTTTTGAAAGAGCGTCTGGAGCTCCTTAGAACGGTTCTTCAAATATATGAGTTGGTTATATTTCAATTTTATTTTTTATTCTTGCATATATATTTCAAAAATGTATATTATTTTTCATATATATTATTATTAATGTTTTTTTGTTGCATACTTCTTTTTATATTTGATATGCCATGTATTTTTTTAAAATGTTTTTGTAACACGGGTATGAAGTAAATATGATAATATTGCCTGTAAAAGTTTCATACATATATTCGTCCCAACCACATCCCAACTCAACACAGGACTTTGGTTCTATAAAGTTAGGTCTTGTATATCAAAAAAAGTTTAAATGCATTTATTGAAAATGAACAAAAATAGATAAATAAATATGTAAATTAAAATATTTTGAAAAAATATATTAAAAAATATGTTTACAAAAAACTATTCATATCGCGTGATTAAATTATATTTTTATGTTAAAATACGTTATAATGAGGGGGTTTACTTTTGTGACTTGCAAAAAAAAATGCAAATAAATTTGCAGCACAAAATTTAGTACACGATAAATCCGGATTTAGATGAAAACTTTTGTCGTAATATTTTAAATACTATTACAATTAAATCATGCAACAAAACATAATTGTTCCCCACTCAAATGATCGAGATGTATTTAGAATTTTATTTTTAGCTTACTTTGTGTGATTTTGTAAATTTTTCTATTTTAGGGGCCGAAATTTTATAAGAAAAAACTTTGTTTTACCGTCAATATACGTAAAATTAATTGACCCAATTAAACAAGTCAACAATGAAACCAACCAAAATACAAAATGAATGAAAAGTTATTTTTATATAGGTACCTAATTGTTAATATAATAATTGATCATCACGCTTAGCGGTCATTTTATTTTTAAACATAGAACGCTATTTTTGTGAATATTTCTATTGATCACTGTTAAATATCAAATCTTGCTTTGAATACACTCGAATCTTTTTTGCAGAAGGGATACGTTTCACACCTGTACCTTAAAAAAAAGTTAATTGAAAAAAGAACAATACTGGGTATGTTCTAATTTTTTAAAATTATTTTTTGAACTCTTTATTGTACCTTTATCTTTTCTTAAATATAACATGACATCTCTGTATAGAAAATTGTGCACGTAATGAGTAAGATGAATGGGTGATGATTACGCCACATTACTATATGTGTGTATAGCACATTGACTCGGTTGAGGCGTTCAAATTTATTTGCCACCAACTGGGCCCTGGTTAAGATGTTGCAATGCTTACCGTGGGGACCAATTATTCTCCCGGCCCCATAATAACAATTGAACTAATCGTGTGTGCATGTTCTTTTGATATTCTCACCACGATCGCAATAAGTTATTTTTGCGATCAATAACTTATTAAATCCACCGTGTCGTGTGGTCGCATTCAATATTCAAGAAAACACGGCAAGTGCCCTTCCTTCCTGACTACAGGATCTGATCTGATCCCGACTGCCGCAAGAGAAGTTCCTAACAATAAAGGTGCCAGAACACAGTACAAGGTAGGTAATTGCATTCATTATATCAGGGTCCTGAGGCTAAGTAAATAAGGATAACGAATCCCGCGAACCTGACCATTTAGAACGTTCATCTGCCAACAGGCAAGTGGCGCGATCAGATAAAAATGTTGTTTTGTCTATATTTTATGTTGCAAACCACTAACATACCATAAATAACATTTTAAAATGATTTATTGTGTTCAATGTACCTAGGATTAAAGATATTCCTGTCCTTTTTTAAAAAAAAATCTTCAAACAAAAAAAAACATTTTTCGTACTTTTTAATTTTTATATGTACACCTTTTAGTGATTTATTTTTACACAATATGTAAGGTGTTCATTGAATGAAACTATTGTGTTATAATATGTACATATAAACTTTTATGTTTTTTTCACGTTTATCTACTGTCTATTATTGAAAGTATTTTTTTCTAAACAATATGTATTTTTTTAAAGTAAAAGGCACTTCGAGCCATGTATATTGATAAATGAATAAATAAATATATTGTTACTTGCCTCTAAGTGCGATGTAAGTAATTATGTTATTCATGTTTAATATTTAGCATAATCCACGAACTCATTAATCAAAGGGATACTGATTTTTATTATCACGACTTTTTATGGAGTAGGATTTATGCTTGAGGATAGCATTTATCGCGACTCTTGATAGTTTAGGATGTTTGAGGATATGATGGGAGCTCCAACCCAGATGAAAGTGGAAAGAAGAGAAAATGTTGAGGGTCAAAGTGTATTCGTTACACGATGAATAGATAAAGTAACAGACAGTAACCGCGTAGACGTTGTTTGTTGAAGCACTGAGTTCTTCCTCTCTCTTGAAATATCTGTCAAACTTCCGATAGGAATTAATCGAAATCTTATTTACAAACATTTCAACATACTGAAAATACTGATCGGAAAAACAATACTATTTATTTTAATAACGCAAATTTTATATAGAATAAACAATAAAAATTTCATCAATCCACAAAATAAAATGTCATTTCTACTCTTCATTTTCTAAATCGCAAAAAGTTCTTGAAATTCTTTTGGCAATCATATAAACAGATTTATTTAACGATATAATTTATCTGTTCTTTTTACCTACTTGTCAAAATGGTTGAAGTTTATGATAGCAATAACCAGAATTCATTTAACAGTTCCGGTTGGTTGAAAGGTTTAACTTCTGAGCGTTAAGATTAAGGACTTATGATTTATATGCACAGTTCACGGAAAATTATTTTAAATTATGTGAGAATATGAGCTAATTAACAAAAAGATTGTAAATAAGAGAAGATAGACTATTTTAAAAAATTAACCAAGATAAAATAAAATACATATTAGATTTTTTCAACAGAATGTAGCAGTTGAGGCATTTACAGAGGTTATAATTTGTCATTGGCTGAGTTATGTGATTATTTTATAAGCTGTGTAATATTTACCATTCTTCATATTCATGTGTGAAATTTTAAATTATAAATATTTTAGAAAATAAAAGAATAGAGAAAACTAACGACATCCATTATCAAAAAAGTATAATTTTAATATAAAAAGTTTAAATTGATATTGTTTACAAATATTTAAACATAAATATTTGAATACACTGCATTAAACGCGCTAGGGAGTCTATTAAAATGGATAGTTATTTCACCAGATATTGAAAACGGCGTTTACAGCTATAATCTTATCAACATAAATATAGATTTTTACAAATCAGATGTTCAATATTTAGGAAAATCATAAGACTCTCCAAGTTTTCAAGTCAATCAAAAAAAGTTTTTTTTTAATTTACTACTTTTTATCAATAGATGGAAGATTGAAAAAATATGGACGTTTAAAACAGAGAAAGCATGGTGATTATTATATAGTGTGTAAAGAAATAACTTGAACCAGCAAATAAGTACAGTATCAGGCATAGAAGAAACATTCACATTCTATCACTTCTTCACAATATTTTAAATAATCCCACTTCGCCTGTTTATCTGAGAGAGCTCATCCAACTTTTTTCACAACACGGACTATCTCTTCGTTCTAGTAACGAGAGAACCCTTTTAATACCCTGTCATAGCTCTAATTTTTCTGCCTCTTCTTTCACAGTAGTAGCCGCTCGATTATGGAATAATCTACCCACCGATGTTAGAGACGCCCCTTCTTTATTTACATTTAAGTCAAGATTGAAATGTCACTATCTAAATATTTAAATTGTTCATTTATCCTTCTTCTTTCCTTCCCATCCCCTTTCCTCTCTTCATAGTATAGTGTTATTTTTTTTTATGTTTATATTTAATTTTCTTAATCTTTGCTTTTAATTTTTGTATAAAATTGAAAGATTCAATATGTCCATGTATTTATAATTTTCTCAAACTGAACGGTTTGGGTAGGTTGGAAGAAATTTCCTTAAGGCAATATGCCCGCCCTTATATGTATATTTATTGTATATGTATATAAAGTGTCAAATTAAAAAATAAATGACAGATTGTAATCCTTGCCTTCTCAATGATTTTTTTTTATTTCTAAATTGTTTTTATTATTGTCTCCATTCTAATGTGATCAATTATCGACTAATTACAGAGCGAATTTACCAGCTCTACTGATGCATATGATTGCGAACTAATATGCTAACAATATATTAATGTTCTCCATCAAACAGAAATGAACATAAACACGCTTTTTGTTTATTCATTATTGCGGACTTATATTGCACTGGTCTGCATGAAAATCAGCGCTGACAAAACTCATGCTTACTTACTCATTACCCACCATTTTGCTGGAGGCCTCCCCCACCTATTTTGACCCCCTTAACCCTCGAATTTGAGCCACAGGCAGGATCATTTTTTTTTTCAATATTCAGATTTAATATATATAATATACCATTAACGTTTCCATTATACCATAAACGTTTCCAATTAAATTTTTTGTGTAGATAAAGGGGAGTGACGTCTCACGAAAATATGTTTTTTAATTTGGTGAATAAATATTTTATATTTTAAATATAAACTACAAAAAAATATTTTGATTGATCTGGTGTTTATTTTGTAGAACTCCATATTTAAACTTATAATTAGAAATCAAACCCTGATTTGAGTCTACTGAACACATTATTTTATTTTTACAAATATAAACATATGAAAATAAAAACTTCGTTCATAAGATTATTATTTTTTTTACTTAAGTACCTTGAATTATATAACTATATAAGGACATTCAATCCAAATAATCTTCACATTCGTTTGAAAATGCCCTAATAAGGCAAAGCAATTGTCACGAAGTTTTTATTTTTATATGTTTATATTTGTAAAAATAAAATAAAGTGTTCAGTAGACTCAAATCAGTGTTTGATTTCTAATTATAAGTACAAAAAAATATACAGTGTTATCAAGTGGTAATTTAAAAAAAATTATGATAATATTTTTTTTTAATAATTTCTTTCTTAAATCTGATGTGTTCCTGGCTGAAAATTTTTTTTTGTTCATTTCTTTAATGAAAAATATTCTTTCGTAAGATGTGACCAATTGTTTTAGGTCTCATGCTTACGTTTAACGTGACATTGAAACTGCACTTTGTATTTTGTCTTTATGGATTTGAAGCAGACAGATATGTTAAAACAATTCTAAACTGCAATATTTCTCTGTTTCTGGACTAGCGCATATAACAGATGCTCGAGATATGCTGCATTTGGTTTTTTAATGTAGTAGCCTATGTACCATCAGATACGGGAGGTAATATATTTATTTAATTTATTAGAAAACACGCCACGTAATAAACGCTTTAAACAATTGTTATAATAAAACATATATACTCACATAAATAAAATAATAAATATGTGCACACAATAACATATCCAAAACATAAGAAATGCCAATGAGAAAAATAATTTCAAAAATTATTCACTAGTACTGATTTAAATAAACTGTATTGTAAATTTTTTTTAAGGCGTGGTTTTGAAACCAATATTTCACTGTCCCTGGACTTGCATTTTAAGCGTTAGTCTGATTGCCTGGCATTCATATAAAATGTAAGCAATATGCGCTGTATTTTGTGTTTCAATGAAGTGCCCTTTGCACGAAGGGTGCGGACGAGTTTGATGATGGTGATGATTATAAGTAACTTACCCCATCCAATTGAAGCGTAAACACGTAGCTTGATATTTTCTCCTGTAAATGTTTTGACCACGAGCATATACAGGTAAAGTCCTAAAAAAAGAGACACAAAATTATAATTTATAATAAAAAATAATGCAATGTGGAAGTTCAGTGGTTTTAAAAAAAATGAGTATTTGTTAATTGATTACCAAACTAAGCCAAAAAAGAAAACAACGTTTTCAATATGTCAAAATGTTTGTAGACATGCTAGATTTAGAGGGAGTCATTTAGATCTGAATTTGTTGCAACACTGAAGAAAAACATTTTTAAGATGGATATTTATTTATCACTCCGATACCAACAAAATATTAAAATTCCTAAATTCAGTCATGGACAAAATAGCTTTATATTCAAAGGTGTAAAAAATAATTATAATCTTCTTAATGAACTAAAAACTATTAAAAATAGTATAAAAACAAATAAATTTAAAGTAAATCTAAAGAATTTTTTTGAACACGTGTAAAAACTACATTTAATTTTTATTAGTATAAATGTATTATTGTTTTATGTTTTTTTCTTTATAAATCTTATGTTTTTACTTTTTTCATGAGAATGAGATGTACTCGTATTTAAAATTATACAAACTCTTATAAATAAACAACTACAAAAGTGTAAGTCACTCTCCAAGCACAAGAGTTAGTCTCTTTTTTGTACAGTTACAGTGATAACATTTACTAGATGTGTAAAAGTAGATATGTATAGAATTTTAAAAAAACATGAACCTTTTATTAAATTTATTATTAAAAAAATACATATATATTTTTATCAATCACATTAATTACAAATTATCAAGTCCTACTGAAATGCATAAAATGCAGTTTTTCATCAAGTGCTTATAATGAATTTCTAATATATATACGAGTATAAAATCTTATTTCTTAAATTTTAAAACATATTATAAAAACTCTTATTACCATGGAAAAAAAATGTATTCCCATATGCATTGAGTATATGTTACATGCAGAAAAATATGCATTTTTCACAATAAAAAAGAAAAACACAAAAAAATTTCAATGTAATAAACCACGTTTTAAAAGCCAGATTTTCAGCATACGTCTGTCTCTTGAGTCCGATACGTTTTTAATTTTTTTTTATTTATTGGGAGCGTATTATACATATTTGGTAAATTGTACTCTAGTGTTCTTTTTCCGTATTTATTATTGAATCTACACGAGTTAGCCGAGTATATTATACATGCTCCAAATTATTTCTATATTCAGATAGAGACGCATGCTGAGAAACCATCTTGGACCACAATTAAGCTCCAACGGATAAAATATTTAAAGATTTATACAATAAAGATTTTGATATATCGTGTTGTTGACAGTACAATTTGTTTAATTAGAAGAAGAAGGAGAATATGGAAGTGGATTTACAAGGCCTTTAGTTGGCTTGTTTTAGTAGCTACTTTACAAATTTCACAAAAGTCGACATATAAAAGAGTTTAAATGTTTATTACTTAATGGAAAGTGTGATTTCAATTATTTGACAAGTATTTCTCCTATTTGTATCTTTTGCAATCAAATGCGAAGCTTAATATTTAAGATTTTCCCAAAACAAAGCATTACAAAGATATTCCAATAAAATTTACTCACTTAAAGCGGAGGGCAATAATTTTACTTGATCAACAAAAGGTTACCACCTCAAAACTTTTGACAGACGGCTATCAAAATTAATACGTTTTTCTGAAATTGCTGGAAATATTTGTCAGTTTGACACTAAGATTATTTAATTTGACACATTTCAAGCGAATACTACGCAATAAATCAATCTTTTATTTTTTAATAAGAAAACTGTCAGAATAAAAAAAATACGACACATTTCTTTGCAAAAGAGTTATTTTAATTACAAAAAATAAACACGTTTTTGATTTTTTACCATTTAATGTGAATGGCTAATAGCCAAAATAACTTTAACCAACAATTTACTTCACATACTGTTTTACATAATAATAACGAGTTATTTATCTAAAATTATTTTTTTTTCTATTTAATACCTACCTTTATATTAACAATATATTGTGGCTGGAAAGAAAAAAATACCAAACAATATTTTGGCCGATATTTAGTAACGTGATCATTGGAATCAAAAGATCCGCGTCGATTAATTTTACTCTCAAGCTTCTATGATAATTTTTGTCGTCGCTTAGATACCTACATTGTTTTTTTTGTTCATTTACAGTTTTTAAACATGAAACTTAGGACTTTTATCGACGCAGATTTTCTGTTTGTTAAATTTTTGGTTTTTAAAATAATATTTTGGTTTTGTATCGCATTTTTCTGATCTTACGAAAATCTAGTAATTTAGTTAGTTTGATTTTCCCTGTCGAAAACACTTTTTTTCTTGACTTCAGACTTGTTATTTAACTTAAAATATTTGCCATTTAGATTTTTTTTACGAAAATATTTCGTTTGGTAATTTTAATCCTTCGTTTAAACGATAAAACATTTTTCACTAAGGGAAATATGATCTAAAGTTTTCTATATATTTTTGGCGCTTAAATATGTTTTGCGCGAATGCATTTGCATTGAAGCGAAAGTTAAGCCTTCCGCGCGTATCTTGAATGATAAACTTTAGCCCTCCGGGAAATTGGATATGAAAAATATTTTCTTTAGCGCGGTAAAAAATAAACATTATATTATACGGCAAAGTTTCATGAAAATGTACGAAAATTTTTTTTTTTTAAATGAACTCCTTGTAACGACGTCACTTGTTTAAATAAATCAACCAATGATAAGAGAGTTGTGGATGAATTCCGGCTAACTTATAGTCCACGACGAGCCGACGTCACACGCTGATTAATTTCAGAAATACAAAACTTAAAACAAATCGTACATCCTACAACGCGAAACATAAAAACTTAACAAATAAAAAAATCTTGACCTTTCTCATTATCATTTGACCAAGCTGGTAAGTTGTCTGGAAGCGGGTGTTGGAAATAAAAAAAACCGCTAGTCTGCGACGAAACGTCGATTAATTAATATTATAATTATATATATTATAATAATAGAGACTTAGCAGACTTACTAGACTTAATTATTAAAGTTATTTCACATCTTTTATCGTGGTTTCAATTCGGGTTCCTATTATTCTTGCGCGAACAGGAATAACGGATTTTGAACTAAACGTCAGCATAAAATCTATTTGTCATTAAGAATTAAAAAAAGTAAATTTTTTTCTCATGTGTAATTTAATAATAATTGCCCTCAAGCATTTTAAAAATTTAGACTTTGCAACTTGATTTTGGCCACATGATAACATATGAAAAACATTAATTAAATACAGTCCAATTCGCTCAATAATATCGTAGAAGCCCTAGGGCTTCGCTCCCCGCTAATTCTCGCCCTCCCACCACATTGGTAAAATAATCATTCTATACAATTATCATAACCACACAAAACAAATTATACCACACCTGAATTGTGATATTACCTTATTGTTGCGTTTTTGTCAAAATGAACAAAATTTCTAGCGTGTAAAAAAAATAAGACATCTATTTCGCCCATTTAAACTATATAAATTTGATTTTTGCTAAGAAATTGGCTGTAAGTAGATTGACTTTGTGTATTGACGTGATAAAGAAATTCTCAGATTTATCTTTTCGATTCCAGCATGTTTATTAAATCTTTCTTTTCTAAAACAATTGAATTCTTTCAAAGAAAACACACATCTTCCTTTCCAGAATGCAATAAAGATAAATGTATTTTTATGAAAGAGTTAATAAAATGTCAAGTAAAGAATGAATCACGTACCTTCTACCAGCATCCAGAAGAAGTTTGTCAAGTAGAAATAATGGAAGAAGACAATAAGAACCAAACAGGACACGTCATCTCTCTGCACTGACATCTGTAATACAAACGTAAGTATCATATTATAACCCATAAACTTACAACATTTTTAGATTTAAAATCCTTTATTCATAATTCAACAGTACCCACGTGTACTATCCGATCTGTATTGATAAAGCTAGATATTTTTTTAAAGAAGCTATCAGATACTGCAGAACTGTCAAACATTTGTCCATAATATTTTAATTTGTCTCCAAAATTCGGTGGTTTATACATAGTTATAAAAAAAGAATTGTAGAATGTCATACCACGAAATAACCAATGTTATTATTTATTTTATTTATTAATTTATTTATTTACACACATATGTTTATTGCACATTATTTAAGACATTAGTCCACAATCCATGGGGCTGAAAGTCCTGTGTTGAGATGGGATGAGCAATTAGTTGACACAGACACATGAGTATACTATCAGAAGATTTATTGATAAGGACTCCTGCAAAACTATTTACAAAGCAATTATTGAACCACACGTTAACTACTGTAGTAGCATTTTATTTTTATCAAACAAAGAAAACATAGATAAACTAACTGTATTACAAAATAAAGCCTTTAGAATCATTTTGAAAAAAAACAAATATACGAGGGTAAAGTCGATGGTAAATGAAATGAAATTATTAACATATAAACAAAGAATATTTTACAATACAACGATATTTGTTCATAAAATTATAAACTCTAATAAAAAAACAGAATTTTGGAAAAAAATTGATCGGAACCAGCATGAACACGATCACAATACTAGAGAAAAGAACAAAATTAGACTTCCATTTAGGAAAAAGGCAAAGTCACAAAATTCAATTTTATTTAAAGCAATTAAAAAGTATTACGAAATGGAAAAAAATATTTATGAAGAAAAAAACATATCAAAATTTAAAGTAATGGTCAAGACATATGTGATAAACCATTTATAAATTAAATATATTTGCAATGTTATTATTAGAACACACATAACAATATGTATGATATGTGTGCCCTACTTTAAGATTTAAATAATAAAAATAATAATAATAATACTATCACCATAAATATAGGATAAGAAACACAAAAAATAATTTTAAAAAACACACATATGGCAAAAATATTATATTGTACAAATATTAAAATATTTTTACTTTTAGCATAATAGTTTATGTCCAAGGAGAGTATTTACAAAAGATAATTAGTAGTAGGTAATGGTCGCTAGTTTTATCCATACTTTCATTCTCTTGAGTGAGCCAGCACGCATGCGAATGTTATATTCAAACCATGTATGTATAGAAAAGCGAAAAAGAGAGGTTATACTTTTAGTAAGTTTACGTATTTTTAACACATATGCTGCTGTTGAGAATATGAAGGTTTAGGCATTTACAGAGCTTACGATTTGTCATCGGCTGGGTTAAGTGATCACTTGACAGGCTTTGTAACATTCACCATTCTGCCTTAAGGTTGTTTGTTTATTATCACTCACAGGATTGTAAAAAATATATTCGATTTAATAATAATTGAAAATCAGATATAAAGAAAATTTTGGAATTTATCTTTAATTTGTATCACTTAAATTAAATAAATATGCATTAACATGTTATTTAGATTTTTTCTCATTTTAACAATAAATGTCGCTAGTTTTCTCCATACTTTCATTTTCTATAGTGGGCCAGCACGCGTGCGAGTGTAATATTCAAACCATGTATAAATAGAAAATCGAAAATGCCTTACTTGAAATGGAAGTTATAATGATTTTTTTACTCTCATAAACAGAATAATAAGTTACGCTTTAAAATATGTAATTTTAAATATCTATGTTGTGTTTTGAATAATATGTTTCTAAATTTAAAACTGTTTCGTTGGTCAAGTTTCAAGAATTGGAAATAGTAAACGGTTGAAAGGTGATAGATTCATATGAATAAAAAAGTTTTCAGGAAATTATTTCTCATTATTAAACGTGTTTCTAATTCCCTGCGGGCTTTTTAAAAAGTAACTAGTAATTAATTATATTGTAAAGGGAAATGTTGTCCGTGTTAACATAAATTTTTAATTATGTGACATTAATAACTGTGGTTTGTTTAATTTGTTCGGGAGTTGTTTCACAAAATTACATTTGTGTTTATGAAAACCAATTCCTCGCAAAAAAATGTAAATATATAGTTAATATTTAAAGCATTGACTTTGTGGTCAAACGTTTCACTAAATGTTTTAATATATTTGTATATAACAATAAAGGTGTATAGTGGGTTTTGCATGTTGGTTTAAATGGTGTCCTGACGAAAAGACGGGTACGTCTTGAAACCGGTTGACATTGGAAAGTCTGTCAGTGATTATTAAGAAACATTTAATAATATTTAGTAAAAAATGTTCTTTTAGAAACAATACTTGCCTGAAGTGTTAGGTTCAGTATCCAAATAAATCCAAACAGTATGTAGGTGCACATTAAATTTGTATGAATTGTATTGCGGAGACATCGCAGATCTCTGAAACAAACAGAAAATAGCACTTAATAATAGACAAATATTTATAATATCAACAGAGAGGGAGAAGAACGTATTAAGGAATGGATTATGGAAGATTATATATTTTAATTTAAAATTAATAAAATAAAAGACGATTTAAGTGTATTCAGCCTTCCATTTAATTCTTCTTGTGGTATGGAAAATACTACATATTTATTTTGTTCATTAACGCCCAAAAGGCATTTACAAATAATAAAAATGGAATATATGCTAACATAGTAAATAATAAACACAGAATATACAGAAAAATATGTAAAATTAGTTAAAAAGGATATAATAAAAAGTTTTACAAAGTTAAAAAAAAAAACAATAATAACAAAGGTATGCAAGAAAAAACAGTAAGCATATAAACAAAAAATGCAAAGATATAAGCTTGTGAAATAAATTCTGTAAAGCAAACAATAAATCGAGTGTTACGGTAAGCAAGAAAGACATTTTTAAGTTAAATTAATAAACAAGCAAGCATATATTATCAAGAAAAAATAAGAAATAAAAATATGTTTCTATGAAATGCGTATTTGCCAATACTATAATGCAATTTAATATAATAGTAAAAAATAAAAAAACAAGTATATGGTAATAAAAATAAACACAAACAAGTAAGTATTTTTTTAATTATCGAATTGAATTGTCAATAATAGTTTGACAAGCAGCTACAAATGAACTTGATATTGTGGACTTATAAGATAGTAAAGAATTGGACAGAATGTCTGCAGCCGTTCCATAAGTGTTACCTAACCTATGCAGTCTCGGTATCAATGAATTGTTTTGTTGGTTGGAAGAAGTACTGGAGCAATGAAACAATAAAGTACTCCTAGTGTTGACAGCAGGTACTCTAAAATTAATGAATTCTAGTATTTTTGGTGCGTCAAAAAGAGAGTTTACAATTTTATACAGTACAGTGAGATCATTAATATTTCCTAGTTATTGGATGTTAACATAATGTTATGTGCCGTGGGATGTTGAGTAGCACTTTGTAGAGTAATTAAATCGCCGTTCAGTCGTCAATAAAACAGGGTCGAAAATAGTGAATTACTTTATTTGATTTACTTTCAGAAAACAACAATGATGTCTCCAACTACACTCGTTGGTTTACTGTTACATATAATTAATATTAGTTAAAATTATAATTCGTCGTAGTCACGACGTACTAAGTAGGAATCTAATCTTGAATGTGTCCTCCCGGAATCAATGTATGCCATTATAAAGCGTACATTTTCAGCAAATGGAGGGGATGATGGTATGTTAATTTAGGAAGAGTTCAGATTGGAGCATCGCAAGGTGCATCTAAATAGCCAATCTTTAGACAGACAATATTATCCCTCGGGACACCCGCCCCTTGCAGGTGAGAGCATTAAGATAGGTAAATTATCAAACACGTAAAGACTCTAGATATAAATTAGCAAATGGGTATAGACTACGACAAATAAATAACCCTTGGCGAAAATAAAAATGTCAAGCCAAAGATCAAAATATCATGAGTTTGATACCGTATAAATGATCACGGTGTGGCTGATGGCACTTAAAGGGGTTGGTCGTAAATATATCAAAAGGCCATCACCAAAGAAGAGTTAAATTGTCACACTTTGATGCTGCACTTGAGAAAATCACGACCAAGGGGTGTGTTCAGGGATCCTCATGTGGACCAAGTTTTTGGAACTACATTGTAGATGATGTCCTTCAGAAGGATTTAGGCCGTGGAGTCGAACTGACTGCATTTGCAGATGACCTCCTATTAATAGTTGTAGAAGACAAAATAAATGAACTCGTAAAGAAAACGGAAGATGCTCTAGAGATTATAACAAAATGGGGATTAAAAGCCAAACTAAATTTTGCTGAAGAAAAAACAAATGCAATGTTCATTTCTAGAAGAAAAGACCAGCAGCCCATCATCCACATGAATGGAGTCCGGTTGGAATTCGTCGATCATTTTAAAGTTTTAGGTATAACCATAGACCGCCACCTGAATTGGTCTAAACATATTGACAATGTTTGTAAAAAAGCTGCGGCTATTACAAACAAACTTGTTCAGGCCGCTAAACCAACATGGGGTGCATCACCGGAGGTAATGCAGCAAATGTACGTAGGAGCGGTCGAGCCCCTGATTACATATGCTTCAAGTGTGTGGGTAGATGCGGTAAATAAAAAATATAACAGGAAGAAATTGGACTCCATTCAGAGACAAATTGCCATCAGGTCTTGCAAGGGCTATAGAACAATCTCCTTGGTGTCTGCTCAGGTTCTTAGCGGCTTCATGCCACTCGACCTTAGAATCAAGGAGCTTGCAGAAGCTTATGAGGTCAAGAAGAGTCTCACTCTGCAAGACTTGCCAACTGACAGGTTTTATCAGGGAACCGGAATTTTTTTCTCCCTTCCTCATCCCGCGGAGCGATACCAGATAGACTATGGATTCAATGACCAAACGCTGCCTGACATGAAAGAGAACGAATTGAGGATCTTCACTGATGGCAGTCTTTTAAATGGCAAAGTAGGTGCAGCATTTGTACCCTACGATGGCGTAAGAGAACTGCCTGCCAGGAAGTTTAAACTCGATCACTTTTGCTCAGTATTTCAGGCTGAAATATACGCTATTAGAGAATCTATAGCTTACGCTTTAAAAAAACCGCCTAATAGATGGAAACATATAACGATTTTGACAGACTGTAAATCATGTATTCACGCGATTGCGGATCGTAATTCGGTGAACCCAATGGTCATGAGTATACGAACTGATATCCAGATATTAAAAAATCGATCGCAAAATGTGTACATTGGCTGGATTCGAGGACACTGCGGAATAATTGGCAATGAAAGAGCTGACGAAAAGGCTCGGGAAGCAACATTAAAAAAAACAGTTCCTGATTTTGCTGACTTCCCAATAAGTTTTGCTAAGAGAAAAATAAGAAGCAGAACTTTACAGCTCTGGAATGATCGCTATTTAGCAGAACCCACAGGAAAGGTAACAAAAATGTTTTTTCCATCTATTTACCATGCTTTTGAATTTAGGAAACTGCAGCGTGCAGGATACGAACTCACACAAATCCTGACAGGACATGGCGGATTTATGAGTTATTTACACAGATTCAAAATATCTGAGATCAACACTTGCCCATGCGATGATGTTACTCTCCAAGATGTCTCCCATCTATTGATGCATTGCCCCTTTTTTAGTCTGCAGAGAATGCAACTGGAGGCGCGATGCAGAAGTCTAAATGAGGATTTACACGACGTGCATGTAGTGATTAGTCACAGGGACTTGTCAAGAGAGGTATCATTATACATGACAGATATAGTGAAGGCAATAAAAGGTATCAATGATAGCAGGACACCAAATGCCGAACACTGTTCAGGTGGATCGGAGGATCTGTTGACAAATGGCAACGGTCCGCCTTCTTCTGACGAGTTTTCTGTCCTTACCTCTTGAAACAGGTCACAGCCGGGACATCTTACTGATCCTTTTATAAAGTGACGAAATAAAGTTTTTCAGTAAATTAAATATTTTTAAGTAAACAAGTTAATGGCTGTCGCTTTGAAGTGTATATTAACCTTGTACATTGCAAGCAAGGTATTGAATAATGCAACTTCATATATAAAAAAAAAAAAAAAAAAAATATATCAAAAGGCAAAAGGTTTTCAGATATACGACAATAAGTTGTGTCCGTTTTTTCCTAAATAAAGGACACGATGACAATGAACAAGAGTACATAACAAAAAAAAAATGAAAACAACTTAGTCAAAAACGTATTCTTCTTATTTAATTTCTCTTTTGTTCCCTCGATTGAACGCAAACAGAAGGAGGTGTCAAAAAGGCTCACATGTTAGATCTACTTGACATTCCATTTAAACCTTATTAATTGTATACATGGACAATGTCCGTTAATAAATAAATAAATAAGGCTTGTAATTAAATTTAAAAAAATACGTGTAACGTAATGTAAAATTTATAAATATTTTAATAAATTTAATAAATATTTTAACTGGTTGTACAAAAAAATAAATTAAACAACTAGTTAAACTCTTACTTATAAACAATAGTCGGCCTCGTGGCGTAATGGTCAGAGCATTTGTCTACCATGCAAGAAGCCTCGGGTTTGATTCCCGACATGGTTGATGTGAAATATTATTTAAAAGAGTGTTTTTACTCTGGAATATTTCACAGTCCGTACATAAGCATACCCTGGAGAAACTCGGTCGAGTAGAGCCAAGGATAATACCGCACTCTCTCATTTAGAGATATGTAAGAAACTTTTTTTTTTATTTTCTCTGTCATAAGAGAGTACTTCAGTTCAAGTGGCCCCCAAATCATCGAGCCACTCTCGAGTCTACTTCGCACCAAGAAGTTGTAAAGAGTTCTCAGTACGCGGGTGTTTTCAAAAACCCTGGCAGTACGCAGAACAAATCCTGACATATTCTATATAGGTATATAGGCATACATAATTCAAACTAAAGCATTGTTATTAAATCCATACATTTTCAGATGATACTCTATCTAACTATAAAACTGTATTGGCCTCGTTGTGTAGTGGTCAGTGCGTTTGACTACAATGCAGGAGGTCTTGGGTTCGACTCCCGACATGGTTGACATAAAATATTTATTTTAAAACGTGTTTTTACTATTAAATATTTTAACGTCCCTAGACTGGTGCCTGAAGCGTAAAACTGATACTCTTACCTTCATGTAGCAAAAATGACCAAGATACGCTGAGATTGGTGTACCAATGCAGTGCCCTATGCACTATTAGGTGCGGAAAGGGAATGATGATGGTGAATTTAATGTAACTAATCACTGTCGGTAAATATTTGGACGTTTTTGAGTAGTTTTAGCCATTCTTAAGTAATTATAACAAAAAATTACTTATTATGTTCTTTGTTTGCTTATAATATTGTTTTTTGTTATTTATATAATTTTGTAAATATGTGGTATTGAAAAAACAACCAATTTTAATAATTATATTCCCCGACGGTACAAATTTGTAACGCTACTTTTTTTTAGATACATCATCATCATTAATTTTTACTTAACATCATTCCCTTTCCGCAATAAATAGTGCATAGGGCACTGCATCAATTCACCAATTGTAGTGTATTTTAATCATTTTTGTAACACTAAGATAAGATGACATATCATACACTTCAGGTACCAGTCTAGGGGACTATGAAATATTCAAGTGTAAAAACACCCCTTGATATAAATGATTCATTTCAACTATCCCAGGAATCGAACCCGAAAACTATTGCATGATAGGAAAACGCACTGATTATTACACCACGGAGCCAACTTTTCATAAAAAAAAACTACAAAACTACGTAATAGTTTTCGAGCCATAAATAACATAATTCAATAATAAAAAGTTCATTTAATCTACTGAATCTATGTTCATGGATCATAGGGCTAAACCAGTCTATGACAGGTTATAAGCCCATTAAATACCAAAACTCACATATGCATCAAACAATTTATAAACATATAAAGGCGGGCTAATTGCCTTAAGGAAATTTATTCCTACTTATACAAACCGTTCAGTCTGAGAAAATTTCAACTACATGGACATATCCTATACAGAATCTTGTAATTTTATTCAAAATTTGAAACAAAAATTAACTAAACATTTACACTATACTAAGAAGAGTAGAGAGAGGTCAGGAGGGAAAGAAGTAGGAGAAAAGAACAACTAAAAAATTTAGATAGTGACATTTCAATCTTGATTTAAATGTAAATAAATAATGATCGTTTCTAACATTATTCGGTAGATTATTCTTCAATCAAGCAGCTACTACTGTGAAAAAGGAGGAAAAAAATTCAACCCATATTCTGTTTTTTTTTTAATGTTCTCCATCTCAAATAAGTTGATCTTCACAACTCCCTAAAAGGTTAAATCGATTTATTGTCTACGAAAATTGGATGAACATAAAACATTGTTGAAATATTTTTCTAACTAAAATTATTTTAATAAATTACAACAGCGATAAAGAATACCTGAAATAAGGGAATATGGAAGTCTAGGCATTAACAGGGCTTATGACCTGTCATTTTATATTCCCTTATTTAAGGTTTTCTCCATCCTTGTTGTAATTTGTTAATCTTAATGACTCCCGAGGGGGTGAAATCCAGTCTTTTGTCTACGAACATTTGGACAAACTCAACTGTAATAAAATTATTTATGAAACTCTACACGTCATGTTGATTAAAAGCGTCATATTTATTATTTCTACCCTCTTTTAAAAAAAAATATTGTTTTGTTTTTCGTTCAGAAAATATCATTGTTTTCCGATAATGTTGATATGTATTAATTGTGTTATTAAATACATTTATTGCTTCTGATGATTGAAACAATATTTACTATTTAGTTGTATTCAATAAATACCACCAAAAAACAAATAAAATTGTCATGAATATTAATAGCGTATATTCCAATCAATGTATTTTGGTATTTCAGTAAAAGTATCATAAATCCTAATATAAATATTGAAAGCGTCATAGCATATTTACGAACGCCAAATAAATAAGTCCATTCAAACAATGCTATTGAATGGACAATTACTCAAAGTTTTAATACCAATACACTTACTACTAAATAATGGAAATACTAAGGATAGGAATACCATATTTATTCTACCACTATGCCTAGGGTTAATTTTAAATCAGTTTATAAGTAAGGCCCAATATGAGTACATTATAATATTACGTGTTAACCTGAATTGTGTCCATTTTTTTCCAAATGTAGAGAAAAAAATGATGTATTATTAAAATCGAAATAGGTGTCACAAAATGTTTACTTTTGTCTACTTGACATTCCATTTTGAATGTAATCAAATCATATAATAATAATAATAATAATCACAGTTTATTAACAAAATAACAATTACTTTATCTACTGCATACACACTAAGGTAATATATTTCTCTGGATCATGTCTAGTCTGCCTAACTAGGTACAACCTGTTTTAAGGCAGACATTTCAATGCAAAAATAAACAATTACATTACTACCTACTAGTTAATTTACTAAACAGTTAAACAATATCAAATTAAATAACATAAGTACATGAAAATAACATTTTATATATATGAACTTATATGTATTTATTTAATATGTAATATACTTTCTTTACTAACTTTGTGGGAATCTGTTATTAGTTTATACACTATATCTGTTTGTTTACTATAAATATGTATGTAGAACTGTTGATTTCCCAAATAAAATAAACTAAAATGAAATACCTTTTATTATTTAAGAATGCATTTTGAGTAAATTTTCCTATTTTTCTCGGCCTAAACACAGTAACCAATTTTTTACAATTTTTTTAATTTGAATCATGGTTTTACAATGTTCGGTAAAATATGAAATATTTTGGGGCCCAGAAACCTGAAATTTCTTTGCCCAAATTCAGAGTTTGTGATAGACCCCATGACCACTCCTCTAGTTTGACTTCTGGAAGTGTGAAAGTGTCACTTTTGAAATTTGGTAAAATAATTTGCTATAATATAACTATTAAATATTACAACAGAGATTAAGAACATTTTAGAGAAGATATTTTATTGGGCTTTCTATCATTTTATTGCAGTTCTTATTTAAACATGTTTGAATGATTCAAATTGTTAAATTTTTGTGCCATTTCCTATCAGTCATAAATAACCGTGTTAAAAATACAGAAAAAAATGTGTGGAGGAGCGCGTGACACTACCACCGAACCACAAACCGTCTGAATTAATCTCATGTTATCGTTTTTTTTCTCCATTTAAGTGTTTGATAGGGTAGGCAACTCAAGACCGTAATCGATACTATCTACAGACTGCTAGCATTGTTATGAGGCTTTGAGAAGTCACCTGACCTCCTTTTCAGGAGCAAAATAGATTACGTTTGAAGGTAGGTGAATTCTGAGGTTTACTGTCACAGAGGAATAACAACTGAAATCAATACGTAAAAAAATATATTTTTTATCACGAAAATATAAACATTCTTAATTAAAAACAAAAAAAAAACTCACTAAACCACCTTGTAAGCATTTTTTTTTCTTAGAGGTAATTAAAATATTTCGATTATAAAAACGTGATTTGAAAAACTTTCCATGCACTTTTGTATAAACTTCTAATAGCAAGTATTCCATCAGCACGTTAGTTTTACATTTTTGTGCAAATACTACACTACAATTTTAAAAAAAAAAGGAATAACCCAACCCGCTAAGCCTCTATTTTGAAGCTTATCAGCAGTTGGGATAAAGAGGATATAAAAGAAGGTAATTAAAAATACACCACAACACTCAGACCAATTAATAAAAAAATCTTTCTTTGGTTTTTTTTTTGCAACTGGCGGGAATCGAACCCGCGACGCCAGTTTCACAGTTGGCCGTCTAACCAACTGCGCCACGGCGCCTGTCTTAAGCAAAAGGGCAGCTTTTTGACAAAATCACAAAATTAGTAAAATATGAGGTAACGTTCTACAAGATATTATATTTCAAACCATTTGGTATCAAGCAAGCAGCAATAAATAAAATTATTTCATAAATTTAATTTACCAGTCACTAACTTTGTGGTTATTTATTATTATAAAATAAATAAAACAATTATGTTTTTAACCCCTTATTTTTTATTTTTTCTACCGACTGTTTCAAATCTATACAAGCTTCTTTATCAAGGTATACTTAACTTATGAATTCTATAAAGTTGATTTAATAAATAAAAAAAATGCTCTTTTTCCCTAATAGTGAAGAAACTATTGCTTTGTTACTTTGAACACGCACTGGGTTTCAGAATACAAGCTGCTTTAATCTATTTCATTAAATAATACAATCATTTCTAAAATTTCATTTAATACAAAAAAGTGAAGATTAAATTACAATTACTATGGCAACTCCTTTATTGACATTTGGCTTGCCAACCACCGGCTGAATAAATAGTAAATACATAAATTAAAATGGCAGTTTTTGAATATTTTCCATACTTACACCGGTGAAATTCAAATGTGTGATTGCGCAGCAGGATTGTACGTCGCGAAACATAAATATTTTGACATTTAATATTAGGTGTTCACAGATGTTCCATTGTAATCTCGAATACGATAAACAAACATAGTGAGAAATTGTTATCACGTCGCTTATTAGCACGTCGATAGTTACTTGTGATTGAGCTACTGGAATCAACTTTATATTTTTATTATAAAATGCTGAAAATGTAGATACGACCCTGCAACTACGAGGCTTTAAATTGTATCTCGTATCGACTCCACGGCAAGCTGTTACACTAGCGTTATGTATATTACTTGTTACACAAGGGGGGATATGAAACGGATATAAAAAGGTAATTGATCCATTGAGGATACTAAAAGAGTACCAAATACAACATAATTCTGAAAATACAAACATAATAATGTACAAACATGCTGACATTTCAGCGACGAAATTAAAAAAAAATAAAATACGGAGCAGTCTTTTATGACAAGCCCTTTGAGGGTGTGGCGGTGGACCTGGCTTGAACACGTAATGCGGATGCCTCAGGAGAGCTTCAACTTGTGGTCTCTTCACGCGTGCGGGCTTCCGCCATTCTGGAAGGCGTCGGTGACGAGATTCCAAATTTATTCAGCGGAACTAAGGGACATAGAATTGGCAAGGGAGAAGGCGAGAGTGCCAGCTAAAATGACTGACGTGGTGTTGTAACTTAAGGGCTGAAATTGTGAAATCAAACGAGATTACAAATCTTGTACATGCATTCAGATATATATCTTCGTTCTTATTCTCAAAGCACCCTTCTAATTCTCATCTACAGTTCCTCCTTCTGCTCTAACTCATATAGTGTGCATGAAGCTTGATCGTGGAATCGTCTCCCATCCACTATCAAACATGTTTCTACGGTAGCTCTGTTTAAATCGCATGTAAAGGAACATCATCTTTCTCTTCCTGAATCTCTTCTTTTCCTCTCTCTTTATTGCTTTTCCCCACTGAAGACAAGCATCAATATCAATTCATTTAGTCCTGCCTTTGTATATATATATATTTATTTAACTTTTTGTACAAATGTTATTTGTACATTGGCGGGCTTATTGTCAAATGGCAATTTCTTCCAACCAATCAAAAAAATATTAATTGAATTTTTATAATTCAAGTTACATAACATATTCAATAGAAAATAAAGATTAAAAATCTAAAGATACAAAAAAATATAAATAAACGTATTTTTTTACAAATTACCTTAAATAAAAACTTTTACTTCATGAGAAAAATGAAAAAAGGAGGGAAGAGAAAGGAGATATTTCTTCAGACGTGATTTAAACAGAGATAATGTAGTAACATCTTTGATGGTGGATGGGAGATGATTCCGTAGTCGACCCGCATGGACACTATAAGTTAGAGAGGAAAGAGAAATTGGGGATGGGTATTAAGAGAGTGCCTTGAGAATTAGAACGAAGAGGTAAACAATGAACTGATAAGCGTTGAAATTTTTTACGCAGGTATATAAGAGCGTTAGGACTATGAAGTACATTGAACAGAAGTGAGAAGCAGTGATAGTCTCAAGTTTGTTTATTTATCAAGTTTGTCCTAGTTTTTTTGTATTGCTCGTTGATTTTTTAAATTTAAATTTTGAGTTTCCCCAATAACGGGGATACTTTTGAGGTTTTTATGCCTTAATATGTATAATCATTTAGTTAAGTTAAGCATCATTAAAAAAAAAAAAATGATAAGCGAATCTTTAAGATGGGCTGAGATAAGTTATGAATTTTGGAGGTATTAATTTCCTTTGATAAATTTTATTAATCGTATCTTTTATTTTTATTTGATTTGTCATGGTTAACAAACAATAAACATTACATACCTACGACATTGGTAAAATAATCACAATTTGTTATGTTTAGAAATTATTCATCAATTATGTGTGAACACAACATGCACAAATGAAGAAAAAAAAAGTTTATGATTGATTTTTTTCGAATTGGCTAACTAAATTGAATTCCATAATTGTTATGAAAGTTACTATTTATTTTTTTGAACTTATTTATGATTTTTTAAATAAACTTTCAAGATTTTTACTGTAACAATTAAATATAAAAATTGAAAAACCCAACTATAGGTCATCAGTCAAATATATGCCGAGACCTTTTTATTATTACATCGAGTAAATCTTCGTTTCAAAATACTTACTTGAAGTATAAAAAGACGCTGACCGCAAGCAACAACGCCGCTAGGCTTACGCTGTACCCGGCCAGGTAAAGGTGGCTCGTCAACTCAGTGGTGGTTCCACTGTCTCCTGATGATGGGAGGTCAGCCTTCTCTTTACAGCGGCTGTAGTCCGTATAATTATCCCACACCCCGTTAGGAGAACAGTAACGGGATGCATTTTCTGAAAAAAGAGATAACGCAAAATAAATCAAATGGTTTTTAAAAATATTTATGTGCATTTGAACTAAGGTTTTATCCTAACAGAGACGCACAATCATAATTTTTTCATAATTATGAGACTGGGAATTACAATAGTAATTTGATTTCTTGACAAATGGTTGGAATTTTTTAGCACAAAGACAATGCTTTTACATTAGACAAAAAATACATGACATAATGCCAGAACCATGAAAATGTAAGAGCCTCATACTAAAAAGGTTATTTAAATCTACTTCAACAGAGTTGAAGTGGATTTAAATATAAACAACTCCCTAGGGAGAGGGTCCAGCCAGTCTGCAAGCATTTGGACATACTCAAACATTGTTGAAAAAGGTTAAAAGGCTGCTATTCTTAAGGAAATTTGTCGCCGAAGGTTAGAGGTTGATGCCAGCAGATAAATTGCCAAAACACGTTCTTATTAAAAAAATATATTTTGAAAGATCTTTTTAATACTTATAATGTAACCTGTAAATATTTTTCATTTTATATTTTGCATTGAAGACTAACTTAAGTAAGTAACACAATATTATATACCTAATGATTTATTTTTAAATCCTAATATTTTATTGTTTTCAAGATTTTTTTCATGACATATTAATTTTTATGTTCTGTATATATATTTACATATTACGACAGAGACGAAAAAAAAAATGAGAAAGTTAAATGTAGAAGTTAAGGAATTTACAGGGTTTACGACCAGTCGGTGGCAGATTATATTTATTTATTTAAAATTTTGAAAAAACAGTGTTATTGGGTTGAACGTATTTCAGCTCTTGAGGTAAAAACCTGTGTTGAGCGGAATTATTTTACATAAGGATAATTAAATGTTAACTTGTTTATGACATGGAGAAGGGTGGGGCAAGTTGCCCATTTTTTTTAATATAATCTGTCATAAATCTTAAGCGGTGTATCATATTAACATGATTCCTACAATTCTAGATAAATAATTTACCTTGCTTTAAAGGTCTTGAGAAAATAAAACGATTTCAGTTCTTGTTACGAAGATACTGTCACAAGCTTGAGAAACTTATTTTCTCAACCTGCCTCATGGGAGGGGTAAGTTGAGCAAAAGTATAGGTACAGTTGAGCATCAG
This sequence comes from Micrasema longulum, assembly GCF_059751315.1. Lineage (NCBI taxonomy): Eukaryota > Metazoa > Arthropoda > Insecta > Trichoptera > Brachycentridae > Micrasema > Micrasema longulum. The sequence goes on along the minus strand of NW_028277570.1, from coordinate 119,091 downwards.
AATGAATGGGCTTAGTAGTGATAAAACTACAGCTTATAATCAAATATATAATTTAAGCTCCGGTACTAATATTACCTCCCTCCATGCCCTCTACTTTTTTCATTAATTCTCAAACAAAAGAATATTTTCATAATTTAATCAGTGCATGTTCGTTCTAATCAGTGCATGTGCTTATTAAAATGCGTGTCGTGTTGGTTTTATATTTTTGTGCAACAACTATGGTGAAGGTGTATGGTAGGTTTTGCACGTTGGTTTGCATGTTGGTTTATTTGGTGTCCTGATGAAGAGACGGGTACGTCTCAAAACCGGTAGACATAGAAAAGTCGGTAAGTGTTTATATACAAATTTTTAATAACATTTAGAAAAAAAACATTGTTTTCACAACAAAATAAAATCAAAAGCATACAAACATTATTACTTTTAATCTTTAGATATTATTACTAAATGCAGTGAAAATTATTTATTTTAAGGTATACCATAAAACGTTGATTTGATGTAAATGACTTATTATGAGATCAAAAATAAAAATTCAGAGTTCATTATCATTAAAGTTTAACATATTTGTTCAACTGGGAAACGAATGTAAGGTTTTTAAAAACCGCTAGGTGTGTCAAATAGTAATCAAATGGCTCTTTTTAATCAAAAGAACAATAAATACGTAAAACATCAACACATTTTTGTGTGTAGGTGGCTGTTTTTGTACGAGTCTAGGAGAAAAATGAGTAGTCTCAAAATAAAGAAAGCGTCCATGCACCTCAATAGTTATTCATGCGGCAACTAACGGTCGCGCAATGAATTCTTCTTCGAGTGCTATCGTGAGATGTATTGTTTTTTTAATATTTCATTTCTCAACTTGCTCCTATGCTCAACTAGCTCCGCCCCACCCTTTGCAAATATAATATAACATATTTTTATTTAGAAGCCACAAATGCAAAAAATTAGCTATTTATGTGATTAATTTACACTGAGTATTCACTATTCAGCCTTTATTTATTTTTTATTTTTTTAAACATTATAAACAATAAAAAATTATAAAAATAAAACAACATTTTTTTGAAAATGTTGACATGTTTCCAGACTTGCTGGATTTCCTGCCTAGGTAGTTATTTGTATTTAAATTTATTGCAATAGAGAGAGAAAGCATTTTTGAGAAGGGGATTCCAATTTATTTATTTATATATGGAAGTCTAGGTATTTACAGGGCTTATGACCTATAATTGGCTCTCTCAAAAATGTTTTTCCTCTCTATTGTTACAATTTAAATGAAAATAATGTTTCCTTACTGAGGTTACTCGAGCCGAGGACATTTAACAAAATACTTGTTTAACTTGTTCAATTCTTTATGTGAGAATATACAAGAAAGACTTATATGGTCATTTAAAAAATTTAAGACAGTTTAAACAGTTTTCTGTTGTGATTTGTAGAACTTCGGTAGATGTCTATATCGGGACAAAGTAATATTTTAAATTTTGATTTTTGAACATCTGTATTATTTATATAGCTCAGTGATTGTAAGACAAATCGATGTATTAGTGAAAGTTTTTGGATGTCAGACGATAGATGGGCAAAAAATTGATGGACCGGAGGACGAGAACAGGACGCAAAAGCGTAGAGAAGTCCTCGATCAGATGGTCCGACGACATCAGAAGAGTTGCAGGTCCAAAGTGGTAAAGAGTGGCAGCTGACAGGGAATTGTGGAGGTTCAAATGGGATATCTTTGTTCAACACTGGACTTAAGAAGAAGGCTGAGTATCTAAGTAAGTAAGTATTACTTATACAATTTCCTACGTTTGACAATAATCATAATAAATTATTAATAATATTATTGGAGAACTATAATACGAAATCATATCGTTTTTCCAACAAATAATTTTATAATCTCTTTGTGAAAATTGTATTAATAGTTTCATCCCACAAACTTTTATTGTATACCTCTACACTAGCGCTACTTCTCGCAGTACTTACCGGGTAGCCGGAAACCCCCCAGTTTGGTCACTTCCGGACAAATAAACAGGAAACAGTGCCCCCGCCCCTTTTCATGTTTGTTGCACAAAGCGGAACTTACTCAAACGGATTTCAAAGTCTACCTGAGAGACATTAAACTTTACCTGTGAGTGTGTCACCTGGCTTTATAATAAGGATTAATCTTTATTTATTTAAAACAAAACTGACTCAAAAAATATTAAATTTATTTATTCAATAATTTCTTCATAATTTTTGGTAATTTACTTAAATCATTTTTAAGGTGAAGCACCTATTGAGAAACTGCATTCAAATTTGTAATTTTGAAAAACGAAAGCAATTTTAAATTATTTATTTTTTTAAACAGATTTTAAAGAGTTGTCAGTGCTATGTCGAGAAATGGAAAGTGATCTTTCCTGAGAAGAGCGAAGCAAATGACTATGATAAAAAAAAAATATTCCGTTCAAAAAACGGACTTCATCTCTCTAGCAATATATTTTAATAACGAAAGTAGCAAAGAATAATATATTACATTGTTCTACGAAACGAAAATAATTTGCGCTATAATATGTTGTGAAACTTGGAAAGATGTTAAGTGAGTTCTAGAGGACGACACGTAGGTAGTATTTCACTATCGGTAATAAGATTCCTCACTTTATCTTCTTAATGAATCCTTACTTACACACCATTAAACTCTTCTTTACCCTTAGAGATAATTTACTCTTACCCTTTTCACCTAAAATATTTTTTCCAGATTTGAAAAAACTAAATGAATATTTTATTCAATAATGCTATGTGTATGTCGAAATCTTTTCAAAAAGAGCACCGAATATTGCGGAAGTTTAGCTCCACGGGGAATTGAGTACAAAACATATTTTCTTAAGCGCCGTAAAAATTAAAGCATAAAATTACACGGCAAAGTTTCTTCGAAATGTACGAAAAATATATTTCAATTCAAAAAAACTTTGAACGACGTCACCAATTCATATAAATCTACCCATAATAAGAGAGCTGTGGAAGATTTTCGGTTGACTTACCGTCAACGGACCAAACGGCAGAACTGACCGAGAAGAAGCGGAAGAGTATTTGAGACGTCATACGCGGAGTAATTTCATAACATGTCATTATTAAGATACAACATATCGGTAGTTAGATAGCAGAAAGGACCACCTGTAATTTTCAAAAATGTTGTATTTATGTATAATATAAATGTATTTATCATATTATAAGATAATTCCATAACTTTGAAACTTGTTTTGAAAAACAGTAAATCTTCGAAAACATGCTTAATTACTTTACTAAAGCATTTTATTTAAATCGAGTCAGGTGGATGAAGAACACATTTTTGTTTGTCAAATAGAACTAAAAGCCTAGACGAGTGTTTTTGATTTGATGACTACGGTCAGGTAAAAATCCTAAAAAGAGGAAATCAATTAGGAAAAAGGAAAAGTCCACCTCGTAAGAAAGTGCAATAAATGTTATTTTAAATTATTTTTTTATATTTAAATCTACTTTTACATATTCAGTTACCCATTAAAACTGTTACTTTAAAAAACAAGAGACTTGCTTTTCTCCTTTGAGAGTGACTTTCACCATGATAGTTTTCTAGTAATTTTAAGCTATACTTGTATATTTTAAAATATACATGTGTATAAAAACATACAAATTAAAGAGAAAAACAGGAAATAATGATACAGTTGTACTAATTAAAATAGAGTTCTGTTTTTACTCGGGTTCAAAAAATTTCCTTAAATTTACTTTGAATTGATGGTATGTAATAGTTTATTATATCAGTTGGCTTAATCAAAAATATTTTGAGTTTACCAATCGAAGCTGAAATGGCAGCGCACAACGGAGTTTTAGTCCCAACACTTATGTATGGAAGTGAAACATGGAACTTGCAGAGGAAGGATGAAAACCAAGTGAACGCGGTTGAAATGCGATCTCTTAGACGAATGTGTGGGAAATCAATGTATAACAGGGTTACGAATGATGAAATCAGGCGACAGTGTAAATCTGAGTCAAGTATAATTGATGTGAGAGGGTTTCTGAGATGGTTTAGTCACGTAGAACGAATGGAAGACAAAATAATGGTAAAACAAGTATATATGGCAAAAATTAACGGTAACGTGAGACGAAGATGACCAAGGAAGACGTGGCATGATCAGATAAACTAAAATCTTAAGTCTGGTCATGTCAAAATCAGACAGAACCGAAGGGCATGTATGACAAGATGTGTGAATATGGAAGAAGCTAGGAATGTATGCCAGGATAAACGTGTGTGGCGGTCCATTCTCTCTGCCCACCCCTACGGAGAAATGGCGTGATAGTTGTTGTAGTAGTAGTAGTAGAGATGAAGAACATTCGAGAAATCTTAAAATACTGCAAGTATGTTTTATCATTCGTCATTTCAGAAAGTGTTTTAGATGTGTGTTTTACTCACCAACAAGCTACAAAAAGTGGCTTGGTGGGATTTTAGTTTTAGTAAAAATATATAATTATACTATTAAAATAAAATGAAATGTCAACAACAACAACAACAACAAACCATCACGCCGTTTCCCCGTAGAGGTAGGCAGAGAGGATAGAACGCCATAACACTCTATCTTGGCATACAGACCTCTCTTCCTCTACATTCATACATCTTCTTATGCACGCACGCTGATTATTCCTACTTTTGACATGTCCATCTTCAAGTATTTGATGGACTTGATCGTGCCATGTCTTTCTCGGTCTTCCTCGTTTTCTGCATCCATCAACATTTGCATCGTAGATCCTTTTAGTCGTTCTTTCGCTGTCCATTCGCTCTACATGTCCAAACCAACGCAGCACCCCATTCTTAATTCTGTCAATAATGCATGTCTCAGCCTTACACACTTCACGGATCTCGACACTTGTGCACCTATCATACATCGTTTTACCACACATTCGCCTGAAAATGAAATGTCAATACCGGAATTATACAAACTTTTTGTCCTTAAGATCACTTATACAATAATTTTGCTTAATCTGTTATCGCCAAATGTGCTTTTAACTTTGATAAGGACATTTTTTAAAAAGACTCGAAATTCAAATAAAGCATCTGCAGATAGCCCGGTTATATGCACACTTAACTTTGTCCCTGTGCATGACGTCACGAACGAAACGCCTTAAATTCCACTCGCGCATTCACCTCCTTTCTTACACCTTGTGGATCACATTTATTTAGTATTGCTGGAACAGATCTTTTGCTAGTCAAAATCAACCCCCAGGGGTCGAAATTTCACCTTGGAAATCATTCGTCTACACCGCATTACGGCACACTGGTGAATTGGATTTGTTCCGCGGCACACAAAAATGCCATAAAAAAGCAAATGTAAGAGTACTTTGGCTATCTAGCTTTCATATACCAACTTAAAAATACCTAAATTTTATAAATGGGGTCTAGAATTCCAATCGTCTATGCGCTTAGTAGCTGCAAGACGTGTTGTAATCTTACTCCTTTTTATAATTCATATTATTTTTATTTTTTTTTAGTATCATTAATACACTAAATTTATTTGTCAATTTTTAAAATGTGTAAATGGGGGCTAAATTTCTAACTGTCTATGCGCTCTGTAGCTGCAAGACGTCCTGTAATCTAGCTCCTATTTGTTATAATTTTTTATTGATCTTAATTGAAAACGAGGAACTAGAATCCCAACCGTCCATGCGCTCTGTAGCTGCAAGACGTACTGGGATATTTATTAATTGTACAGCGCCCTTGAGGTGATTTTCACAAAAATGGCGCTATATAAATTATCCAACAATATATATATATATATACTTTCTATCTATAAAGTATGTTAACCTCGTGGTGTAATGGTTCAAAAAATAAAAAATACACAGTAAAATAATTAGATTCAAATATAATGACATGTGATGCAATGTCGGAACAGCTGTTCCAATACATGAAGGTGCTGGATATGAGACAACTGTACCTAGACGAAGAAGCACTTACACACTTCTGGTCGAACAATAAGGAGACGTCTCAGCAGAATGTCCGTACGAGGTTTTCCCAGAGCATGAATTATGTCATACCCAAAACCCGTACGACTTTTGCTCATACACATCTCTCATTTATCGCACCGAGAGTGTTTTGGATGAACGTATTAAGCTCTCAAGGACAAAAATATTTTCAAGAAAGTTAAGGACTGGATTTTCCTTAGTGGGAGGGATTTGAGTAGGAAACTCCTTGATGATTTCCCAAATGCTTGAGTTTTTTGTTTACCATATTGATGTGCCATATGTATGTTTTTTTAAATATTGGTACCTGAAGTGAAAGCCTTATTATTATACCTTGATGTAACAAAAAGGATCAAGATATTTTAAGGCTATAAATCCAATCCAGTGTTTTTATTAAAATTATGATTATTTTCTATCAGATGGTTTGCGAATTCACAAAAAATATTATTTGGGCACCTTAATTATTCTTTTCGTCATCATTATCATTCCCTTCCCGCACCTCATGGTGCAAAGGGCACTGCATTGGTACACCTGAGCGTATCTTGATCATTTTTTGTTAAATGAAGCTAAGATTATCAGTCTTACGGTACAGATATCAGTCCAGGGATTATGAAATATTATAGTGTAAAAAATAGCTTTTGAATAAATATTTCAAATCAACCATGTCGGGAATCGAACCCGAGACCTCTCGTATGGTAAGCAAACGAGCTGACCATTACACCATGAGGCCGAAAAAGATATGTGTTTTTTTACTCTTATATTAAAGTTTTGATTTTCCAATGTACATTGAATCAGAATTATTACAATTTAATTGGCATAATATGCTAGATTTTTTATATTTGGGTACTTATTCGTTGTGTGTGAAAAGGCATTATTTCATATGAATATTTTTTAGCCTTTTCCTTTGCGGCACACTCTGAGACTTATTACGGCACACAGTTTGGCAGAAACTTGTCTAGACGAACGACTATTATAGAGATATAGCGTGAAAGCGTACAATATATTATATTTAAAAGTTTGTTTACCATCCACAAATCAAAATAAAATGTATCAAATTATTTAAAAACCACGAATTTTTTCTCTCAAAATAAACCCTTGAACCGATACAAAATGCGGGTGCGACTTTTAGAAATGGCATTTGAGTCAGATTGATGGCTAAATCGTCAAAAAAGTATTTACCATAAGTGATAAACCGCCTTTAAAATAAATCGGCGGGATAAAGTCAAGGGATATGGTGGAAAAAATCGAAGGATGATGGCTTAGAATTTGCGTAGCGGATTACAAAGAGAGAAATAAATAATTCCGAGAGGATTGAAAGGCAGAAATTGTATTTTGAATAATTTAAATCTCTGCATTCATATTTTACATTACGTTTCGTTTGGTTAGGGTTGAAATTTAAAGGTCTTGTAAGCCTTGCTTTGTACAATTTCGTATTGCGTAAAGGAGCTTTTAATTTCGGTTTCATTCTTTATTTATTTTACCACACGAAAACGTGAAAAGATAAGGCTTTCAAAATTACATAAAATATTTTGACATTTTATATCCATTGTTATATTATGAACAAAATTAAAAAAAACAAATTCTTATCATAACAATTCAGCACCTAAAATATCTCTCCGAAATATGTTTCGCATTTTGTACTTCATACACTCCGGAACATCCAGGGTGCGAAACGTATTTATATTATTGTGATCTTACAGGGGATCGAATCTAGAACCTCTATAACTCTTGTGTGGCTGGGGTGTAACACTAGTCTATAAAGGATTCAATACTTTATATACTTTGTATCTTATATTTATTTTATTTATAAAGTTGTCTTTTTAGTTGTCTTTAAATATAAATTTTTACAACGGATTTGGAAAGTGAAATTTGAATAAATATGTTAGATTTTTTAAAATTCATTCAAAGATTTACTATTTTTTTAATCCTTACTATGCGAAGAATAATTAAACAAATGAAAGTGATGCCAAAACCGCCATATATCGATTTTATTGTATAAGAAAGAAAACGGGAATAGAACTTATAACAAGAAAGACAGAGACGCTATTCCGAGGCCGGTGTTTTAATGTGATAGAGACAAAAACAAAATAAAAAAATCGTTCAATCAGTCGGCTATTGACAGTAAGCGGATGTGCACGTTAGTTACATGCTATATTATGTATGATTTTTAGTTAATTTGTTTCACACATCGATAGAGTTTTTATTTCTTTAAATTCACAAAAATCTTCAAAAGAGTAAAAGTAAGATTTTGAGAAATATGGATGTGCAAACATAATAAAAAAGTTAATTTCACACAGTATATAAAGTGATCACTTTAAATAGCCAACGATATATCATAATCTCAGTAAATACTTAGTGTTTCGTATTTCCTTCTTAAAAATGTAAATTTTTTCATTGTTTTTGATGATATAAATATATTATTATTATTTAATTCATTAATTTCATACTCGTCTCTGATGCAAAAAGGGAAAACGCTGGAGTAAGAAAGGGTAAAATATTTCGTTTTTACATACTGTGTGAAAAAACTACCTCGAGTTACTCTATGGTAACCTCAGGTTACGAAATTTACCTCTGGTAACCCGAGGTCAAGCAATTATCACCAGATAATCACTGTATTTTTTCATCTAATTAAAATTATACATCTGTCTTGCTTAGTGATCTTATAAGATAGCAACAAGCATAGTGCGAAGAAACTTAGAATATGCATCACAAATATGAAATCCTATGTACAATGTGCAGATATCACGCATTGAAAATATTTTTTAAAAATTCATAAAATTCATGTGTTCCCGGTTGAAACTTGAGTTTAAATCTAATCAGTATATTCATATATGTAAAAAACATCATCTATTGCCTCTGCAAAAACGTCGTGAAATAGCGGATATAATTTATTTACTAAAAATTGCCTCTGGTTCAATCGACTGTCCTGAACTACTATGCAAACTTTCTATCAATGTTCCTTCCAAAGTTCTAAGAAATTACCTTCTTCTTCACATATCTCTTGTCTCATCTAATTATAGGCAAAATTCATATTTATGGCAAATTTTAATAATTTCAATTTAATAAATAAATCATTAAACATATATTCATTTGCAAATAATCTTAATGACGCACGGCGTTTGCTTTTAAAATAAGTCGTAGTATTTTTGCTTTTCATTTGGATTTACATTAAATTACTATTTATTTTATGTTCGAGAATCTTTTTTAACTTACTGTGATGCCACTTGTGAAAACCTGTAATAGGGTAATTTGTTATTTGTTTTGTCATATATAAGATAATTGTAGCTGTTGGTTATCCAAATAAATAAAATAAAAAAATAAATAAAAAAAATACTTTAAGACAATTTTTCTCTACCTACTAAAACCGTTTTGTTTTATACAATTACAAGTACATGGACATATTTTAGGTAATAGTGCATAATCTTATAATTTTATACAAAAAATTAAAACAAAAATTTTCTAAAAAAAATAACACTATTTTATGAAAAAAAGTAAGGAAAGCTGATAAGGAAAGAAAAAGGAGAAAATTACCACTTAAACATTTAGATAGTGACATTTCAATCATGTATTAAATGTAAATAAAAATGGGGAGTCTCCAACATTAGTCTCTAACGTCTCTAACATCTCTAGCATATACTTCGAAGGGTTATATCTTAAGTCTAGGTTTCTATAAGTTATCTAACCCTTTGTCATCCCTCGGGCAAAGGTCGAGTCGTGCCAAAAACTTAGACCCTCGATTCGCAATCTATCGATACAAAGTAAAGGGGTTTATTTAAAAATTATACTTTTCAATCCAAAAGAATCCCAGTGGATTGAATAAAAATATTATCTTAGTTCCTTTTTATTTTTAAATCAAAGATTTTTTGAGAAACTGTGTTATTTATTTGATTTCACGCTGGTTTCCTTATTAAATATAAAGAAAATATAGATAAACCGCATTAAGAAATTGGTTTTTTCACGGTGAAGTATAAATAGTATGTAGCTTTGGATTTTTTTTTGAAATAATTATGGGTTAATCTAATGGAGGGTTAATTTTTTCAATAACTTTGAGGCGTTTTGTAATCATTGGGAGTCAAGAGTATATCAGAGGCGATGAAAAAAATGAAACAAATATTCACACGAAATAGCTTAAACAGTTTCACAAAAAAACTGTTATTTCAAAAGGGGTTTTAAAAAAATATACAAAATAATTTTTAAATTCTAAAAATAACAGTTGAAACAGTTTTAAGAGGAGTATGAATCTGCCCCAGTTAAAACGATAAACTAGTCAGGGAACTTGAAACGGTTTTTGCTTAACAGTTAAGAGTAGCGTGGCTTGTAACAAGTAACTGTTTAAGTTATTTTTGTGAAACTGTCCCAACAGTTAGTTGTGATAGATGTTTTGTCCACGCAGCTCCTAACTGTTATTTAGAAACAGTTACCTATAACAACTTTTAAAAAAACATAAACTGTTACTGCTACTCCTTTTAAATAACCGAAACGCCCATTTCTAGTGTATTCTCTTATACAATGTGTCATTTTACAACAACGTTTAGTGCTAAGCGTTTATGTGCAAGCGAAATTTTAAATAAAAGGATCAAAACATTTATATTAAATATTACGCAACAGTCGGCTATCGCCGACCATTACATGATATGTAATTCAACCCATTGGGCCTATAATCGGCAATTCAAGCCTGGTTTTATTGGCCCTGCGGGCCTCGGTCGATCAATTAAGATCTCGGGCAAAAAACTAAAAAAACTAAAAACAGTGAAATTTCACCCTTTTGAGCCTAACAATTCATTTTTTGTTGTTCGGAGCAATTTTAATGTAATGAAGAAAAATTTGTCAATCAACCATACCAAAACAACACAAAAATTATAGATATAATACACTGAATAGCCCGGCGGCCTCCATGGTGTAGTGTAGTGTTTAAGATGGTTGACTCACACACCAAAGTTTCCGTGTTCAATTTCCGGTGAGAACACAAGAATTAAATCTGATTTTTCTCATAACTGGGTATACTATGCTGTAATTTACCTCAGTAATTGGGCTTCAAGGCCTGTTGGCCAAGTCGCAGCTACGCCTCCCCCACATTTGAATAATGCAATCGAATAATGCATCCACGTGCGTATTCTGTTAAATTAATCCGAAAATCTCTAACAGAATGAAACGATAGTGAGAGACTAATCAAAAGTTTTTTAGTACTCACGTAAACTTTGGATGCAAATGCTTAATTTATTTAAAACATTTAAGTTTGTAAGTGAAAATTCTTGATGGAAGTTCATTGTAATTTATTATATAAATAAAAGACAAGTGATATTTTAATCCACAAATTTGGAATATCCAGTTACCGGTTTTATCGCTTTCGCGACATAATCGAGACGGGTATCTTTATTAAGAAGTTTAATGTATTTATACAAAACAAAGGTAAGGATGAATAATTCAAAATCATATAAAAGTAAATTAAATAAAGTTATTTTTATCTTAAGTATCATTATCGAAAAAAAATCGGGTTAATTAATGAGTTGATATAATGCTATTTTAATGAGTTTAAGTAAATTATATTTAGTGTCCCACCCTTCGTGAGTGTGATTTTTGTCAATAATGATTTCTAAAAAACAAAGGGTAAAAAGTCATTAGTAAAAATATATTACAATGGGTAAAGTAATGGAGAATGCACGTGTGTTGTCTGTTCATTAAGTAGTTCTACGTCAGGTTTATTTCAATTAATCTAATTATCTGTCCTAACCTTTGTTTTTTATAAATACATTGAACTCCTTAATAAAGATACCAGTCTCGAAGATGTCACGAAAGCGATAAAACCGGTCACTGGACATTCCAGATTTGTAGATAAATGTATGACTCGTCTTTTATTTATAAAATGAAATTTTAAAAAAAGCTTTATTTTTTGTTTTGATTTAAATAATAGATATTAACAACTGAATATAATTATAAAAATAAATTAAGGAATAACCAGCCAACCCTCTATTTTGAGGCTTGTCAGCAGGTGGGATAGAGGGAACATAGGTAACGGAAAATACGTCACAACACCCAGACCAATTCAGAAAAAAATCTTTCTTGGATTTTTTTTTTGCAACTGGCGGGAATCGAACCAACGACGCCAGTTTCACAGTTGGCCGTCTAACCAACTGCGCCACGGCGCCTGTCTAGTACATAGTAGTATAATTACGTAAATTCTTACAATGTTCCCTAAAACTTAGCCAATTAATGTGTTACAGTACACAAGAAGTTTGAAGTAAGGCCATGTGGAGTTTGGGTTATTTCCCCAAATTGATGTTTTGGAAATAACAGATTTTGTTGTTTCGTGGTCCTAGTTTATATCTTGTTTATTAGTTAACTCGGGAAAACTAACCCCTTTTCTTTTATGTGCTTCCAGGCAAATAAAAAATACATTTCTTTATGTGAAATAGAACCAGAACCCTGACAGAGTGTATTCGACTCGACGGCTGTCAGATAAAAATCCAGAAAAAAAAATCAAGGAGAGATAAATCAGCATTTTAGTTTATAGCTGGCATTTTTACAAACGATTTTTGAGGTCTTTGGTTCTATTCTTGGTAAGGTAAATATTAAGTTTTTAAATTTTTTTTTTATTAATATCCCTACAGAGATTAGGTAACATATACCTACTCCCCCTTGGGAGAAGTCCAGATTTGTGTATGTACAAAATACACGTACCAAAAATAATGTTGTAAATATTAAGTGTTGATTTTAACGGTTTTTTACACTGAAAAACTTTATTGTTCCTAGACTGGCACCAGGACCTCAATCACATCGGAAAAGGTAACGAAATTATCTTTGACGGTCTAAAAAGTAAAACTTAAAAATAAAAAACATATAAATACGCCCAGAAGGCTTTTACATGACAGGTATAAAATTACAATTCTAGAGTTTCATTGTAAAAGTCAATATCGAGGCTTTACTGACATAATTCATTATGTCATTAAAGCAAGTTCCGAGATAATCGCATTTAAAGCTTTTTTTTATTCTTTCAACGAATTTTTCCTCCCGTAATTTTCTTGTATTTTTTTAAAGCTTTGAAATTACCTTTATTGTAGATCTGTCACTACAGCCTTGGTATGTAGGTCAAATAAATATGTATCGAATAAATATAAATGTATTTTTAAGGTATCAATTTCATTATGCTTTATATACGAGTATGCCATAGTGATTTTTTTTCATCTATAGATATATTTTACATGCCCTTTAATTTTTTTAAATATAAATTAAGACTCCTTATTTCTGGCTGCGGTACGATCCCACTTACTATTTCATGATGCTCACACTTACACACATCAGAACACTTACTCCTACACGTATACACATAAACGCACATCTACACTTACTCTCATACAAATACACATTAACACACTATTTTATTGTAACACAGTTTAATAATATTTATGATTCTTATTCAGAAACTTTTCTGGTCTGTCTTTAAACTGTATTTTTTTAAATGTTATTTTATCATTGTCAACTGTTTGGTTTCTTTAAAATAAATAAATTTATAATACTCCTGTGTGGATTGTGTTTATTGTACGTAATTAAATATTTTCAAAGCGTTTAAGGCAAAACAATAAAGTAAACAATAGGTATTATTTAAGTGTACGTAAGTAAAACACAAAGTCAGTGATTTTTACGAAATTCGAATATATGTATGTATGTATGTTGTGCACGAAAATGTATATATATTTGTATGAAAATGCACAAACAGAAAACATAATTTTATTTTTTAGACAAATCTAAGCAAAATGTTAACTTCCTATTGTAATGCGAGCCCTGAGGAAAAGGACTAATCATATATATATTCTATGTTCGGCTTAAAACAGCTACGCAGTTTTCATACAAAAAACTGTAATAATCACTTTCTAAAATTTGATGATGTCAAATAGTCATAAAAAGGTATGACACATCGTACATTCAGAGTTTGTACGAGGTTTCATTGAATATTAGATCTGGCTGTCATAAAAATCATTTTATCTGGTCGTACATATTGAAATAATTTATTTTTTTTATAAAAAAACAAAAACTTGCATTTTTTATCATTTGCTACAGTAAAAAACATTAAACTATTGTGTAAATTTGATTATTCACTCTTTTCACAAAAGTGCCATTATCTCAATTTTACTTTTCTATGGCTGGCTGCTGGATGCTTAAAATATGCCGCATTTAGTTTACTATTGCAGTGCTTAATGCACCACTGGGCGTGGAAAGGGTAATAACTATTTTTTATTATATTTTTGTTCATAGTTTTAATTTAAAAAAATAAAAGGTTCCATATGAAATTATCAACACACAATGATAAGGTTGATCCGAAATGATTTGCCGAAAACAGATCGGTTATTATGTCAGAGTCATCGCACCGGAAATGTCAAGTGGATATGTTTGCCGCATACCTCCGCCATAATAACTCGAGCTTCGTTTGTCAGTTGACCGCGTTTTAATCTGTCACTGGCATTGCTTCCACTTAACAAACAATTTTAATGTTATCTGGTGAGTCAGCAATGGTGCATACGCAGCATGGGCTAATCGTCAAAATAGGCGATTATGCACAGCTTACTATTATATTTGAATTTCGATAATAATGTTTTATATTAAATACGTGCATGGGAAAAAAAATAAAATTATTTGTATTTATTATAAATCACCACCACCGTTAATATGATCCTACAAAAAATATCTATGAAGTGCGCCCAGCGCCCAACCCGTTCTCAGTGAACGATGAAACAAAACTAAAACAAGCTTCCAGATTACATGTATTATTTAAAGATTCTCTATTTAAAAACTAGTAATTCGAACACAATTTTCTTAAGGACTATTTTTCTTTGATATGATACCGTTGACATATTATGTATCACATAGGACATGTGGCGTTCGCAGTGGCCGTTTTTGGCATTATTTATTTAAAAAGGAATCAGTCGGTGCTCAATGTCTTTTAATTTTATTTATTTAAAACTTCAAGTGCTAAGATTAAGTACTTTGGAGGACTAATTGGTAAAATAAATATCTTCCAGCCAACCAAAAAAAGACTAGTCAAAAAAAGAGTTGGTTGGAATATGGTAATAAAAAACCATAAATGTATATAAAAAATACATACATAAAATAAAAATAACCTAATCAAATGATTGATTTGGTGTATATTTTGTAGAACTCCGTATTTAAACTAAAATTATTTGAATTCAAACACTGATTTGAGTCTACTGAACACTTTATTTTATTTTTATATTCGTTTGAAAATGCCTTAACAAGGCGAAACAATTGTCACGAAATTTGTTGAACGAAACTGTTCCCGGCACTTACCCTCCTTTCAATATCTTTTTCGGTCTTTCCATCCCTAGTAAACATACTTACTAGATACACAAATTCTTCTACCTGATTCAGAATATCTCCGTTCACACTTATCTCACATTTAGTTATATTTTCATCCCTTTCAAAAACCATCACTTTCGATTTATAGACATTCATAAGTAAACAGATTTTTTGCATACATTGTAGACTTTTGTTACCAAGAATTGCAGGTCTTCTTTGCTGCTAGCAAGAAGCACGGCACCATCAGCTTACAGAAGACAGTTAACAGTTATACCACTCATTTTTGGTCCCATTCTTAAATCTTTCAGTTCTTTCATACATAAAATAATGAATAATAAAATTATGAACGAAGGAAAACGTTAGTCCATATCCTTTTCATTTTATTTCTGGATTGACACATTTATTATTACGTAGATCGAAAAACCAAATGAACACATGCCAATTTTTTCAAACACGTTTCGGTTCCCCGAACACGTTCGGCTGAACAAGGGCTGCTATTCCAAGGAGCCCTTGTACAGCTCCGAGGTATCAAAGAAATAACGAACACTACTTGTTTTCATTTAGAAGAAAGTACAACACTACAATCCGCTGATCTAACAAGTATTATTTAAAAACTCTTAATTTACTCTTAGTTTTAACCATAAGTATAGAGGAATAGTCCAGAAACCGCATACGCGCATCAAATAGAAGGCGCCTAAATTGATCTTAAAATAGTAGTTTTACGTTTCGACCCTTAAGTTATTTTGTAGAAGTCGCTCAGTACGCAACTCCCGATTTGAATTCAACTATGCCGTGTTGTGTGGTTTTAGAGTGTAGAAATACTGCTGGGATCTTTAAGAAACAGAGTGGGATAATATTTCATATGTAATTAGCAAATGTATGTGTAAGCAGCAAATGCATTACTTAAAAATTGAATTATTTTTTCATCTATCAGACTGTCGAAGAAAACAAAATGGACACTTCGTTAGTGTTGCCAGGGTAGACATTTTTTTTACCATACTTTTCAAATCTAATTAGAGAACTAATGAAAATTTGACCTCGGATTAAACATCGCCGTGGTGAACATTTGACCGATATTATCTTTAAAACATCAAATATTATTTAACATGATATAAAAATATCGGTTTTATTTGAAATAAAATTCGTTTTATATTTCATGTAAAAACATCGAAATAATGACGGAGGGAATCAAGTGCTCTAAAAATAATCGAACTGCCAAAATGTGGATGCCATTTAACGCGGGATCGCGGATTGCAACCTAGCGGACAAATCGCTCCTTTAAAAATAAACCGAATTAACTCAAAAAATAGGTAAAACGAGATTTTACAATAAAACGAATTAAACGCGTGAAAAGAATAAGTACAGTTCAACAGGCTCCTTATTTAAAGCTATACAAGCGAGATAGAAGATCGTCCATCTCTTTTTGATTTACTCGGCCGCTTCCTTCGGGATTCACATCACGCGACGAATCAGTGTTACGCCGACAGTGTTCAAAGTGAATCCTTGTTCCCGTGGACGAATATCTATTATTTCATTTTATGATTAAAAGGTAAGGAAATATTTCATAATTATTTTAATTGTAAATCGTGTTTTTGAGACTTGTTCCTCTTTATTTTTTTAAATCGTATAAATAATATTGAACTACTTAGACTTAACTCATTTTTTTATTACAAACTACGATAGATTTGAAACACTAATCAGACTTGTTGCATTTTATTTCTAAAAGAAGTACAATTAGTTTGAGTCATTATAGTTTACATCGGTTTATTGTTAAAAATAATAATAAAAAATAGTTTGATTATCATTTCATGCAGTTTATTTTAAAAAGTGATGTGAATGTTCTTTAGCATAATTTAATTTGTTTCTGTTTTAGATAAAAATGTCATTGCGAATCCGAAAAATTATGGGCTTAGTCCAATCATCCGAAATTTCTGAAAGGGAAAAAGTCTCTAATTCAACGCCTGGAGAAACCTTATCGAATATTGATAACGACGCAGTAAGTAATTAAATACCTACGTTTTTTTTTCATTTAAAGCGTGCTACTCACACACCTGCCGCAGGGACAATCTGGCTCGTTACACGTAGCCCTTCCAGTAAGTTATTGTCCCCACCGGTAGGACTAAGTAAAATTTAATGTAAGTTTAGTCCTACCGGTAGGGACAACAGTCCCTGCGGCAGGTGTGTGAGTAGCTCGCTTAACATGGGCACAATGTATAAAAATTTATTATTTTTTCAGCTGCCTAAAAGTAAAAATGTGAACCTGTGCGACAGTGGATCTTCGTTGATTATAAATAATTTAACAATAAATGAAAGTCATTCAAACGATACAGAAGTAAGGTTTTACTTATTGCGAAATCTGATATTTTTGTGTTCACTTATTGTATTATATTATTACCAATACTAAATACCTAACTATTTTCGGGTCGTGTGTCTGGGAATATTTGAAAGGCATTAGTTCTGATGGAGAAGCTGCGAAAAACATAATATTCTACTCCGACAATTGCTGTGGACAGAACAAGAATAAGTTCATTGCAACCTTATATATGTATGCTGTGTATTATTTAAACATAAACAGTATAACTCATAAATTTTTAACTAGGGGCCACACCCAAAATGAGGCCGATAGTGTACACAGTCTTATAGAAAAAGAGGTCAAGAAAAATCTCAAGTCTGGCCCTATTTACACTCCAGACCAGTATATTGCCTTAATCAAAAACGCAAAAAAGAGTAGTCCAGCTATAAGTGTTCATGAAATGAGTTTCAACTCATTCTCAAATTTAAAAGAGTTACAAGAGGAGTGGGGGTATAATTTCAGTACCAACACAAATAGTCAAAATGTTATGTGGAATGAAATCAAACATTTAAAAATTGCTAAAAGCGATCCATTTACATTTTGTTACAAAACGTCTTATTATGACAGTGAGTATAAAGAAGTGAACGTTAGAAATAAACGAAAGAAAATGATACCTCTCGAAGAAATAACGATTAAACAAGTATATTCTAAAAAACAGGAACTAAGCGCAAATAAAAAGAAGGACTTAAAAGAGTTAATAACTAAAGGATTAATCCCCTCATATTACGCAAATTTTTATAATTCCATTTTTTAATAAGATATCGTTACATACTGGTTTGTAATTGACATCCTAAATAAAATGTAATCACAATCATATAAAAAATAACGACATCTTATTAAAATTCGGATTTTTTTTACTAAATGTTTATTGATTATTTTTTAAATCTATTCTTAAGAATTATTTTTGATCTCGTTTCTGCCAATGAATATTATAATATTACTAATACGTAATACCCGACCCCGCGGCAATTTTCAAATATCCCTACTTAACGGATACCTACGTCATCATAACTGCTATCTGTATGCCAAATTTGAGCCCGATAGATCAGTCAGTCAGTCATGTTTTCCTTTTAAATAAAATTATTGTTTCATTACTGTCAATATTACAGAGTTCTAAGAGAAATATTATTTACTGATTGTGATTATAACTGCTGCATTCCTAAGTGATCTCAATATTATTAAGATAATAATATAATAATATAAGAGAACAAGACTGCTATTATAAAAAAATAATAAAGGTCTTTTATAATGCTAAGCAAAGTTCATTTTTAATTATTTTTTGTTGATTTTGTATTAAGATTTCAATAAAATTATTATAAAAATAAAATGTGTTTCTTATTATATTTAATTATTAAATTTATTTGTAAAGATATTTACAAGTTAGTAGTCAGGTTATTATATTCTAAGCCCCTAACTTTTTATATAGGTACCTTAAATTACAGATCAATTCATAATTTTATCATTGATTTAACATTAAATAGAATTAAACCTAAGTTATTATAATAATTGACTTTTTTGTTAGTGTTAAACAGTAATAACTCCTAAAGTCAAATATTGTCATTTTATATTTTACTAATAAAGTACATTATATCCTAAAGTTTAATACATAATATCAGTTTTTTTAAAACAAAACTGTAATAATAAGTTTTGTGTTAAGTCGAAATTTAAAAATAATTATTTTTTTTAATCAAAAACAGAACTAAGTCACTAATAGTATTTTTAAACTTAAATATCTTATAAAATATGCTTAACACTAGATATTTATAAATATAAATTGAAAGAATATTTTATTCACAATGCGTGAAACACCTTTACATCTCTGTAGAATGTCCATATTTAAAAATATTCTTCAAAACATAGTTGACGCCAAACTTGCAAAACTTTAACTGCAATTTCCCAACAATCATGATTTTTGAGTTATTTCAGTTTATTATTAAAGGAGCGAAATATAGACGCCGTGGAAAAGATTGACAGCAATTAAAAAACAAAAACCCGATTTTATGGGAAAAAATAACAAGCAAAGTTAATGTTCGTTTGAGCATAACATATAAAGAGAATTAGCGGCGTCGGTGTTAAATAAGAAAACCTTTCTCGAAAACCACCATAAAGGTTTCATTGTAAAACCTTTACCTTAACTACAAGTGTTAATATAAGTTGCGTCCATTTTTTAAAAATGAAAACAACAAAAGGAAAAATTACAACAAGTTAGTCAAAAATATTTTCTCTTTCATTATTTTATAACAAATTAGTCAATTATGTATTATCCTTATTCGTTTTCTTATTTATTCCATTTATTGAACCTCGACAGAAAAAGGTGTCAAAAATGCTTACTTTTGTCTACTTGACATTCCATTTGCAAGGATTGTAATCAAATAAAGCAATGTGTACAACCAAAAGCAAGAATGACGTATATTTACCATTTTGTTTTATTTTTGGTGGTCATTTTTTATTTAAAAATTAAATAAACACACCGTATGTTAACACTTAATACATACTTTGGCATTTATATACGAGTAACAACAAAGCTTGCAATCAGAAGGAAGAATACATTTTTTTGTAGTGAAAAAAAGTATTTTTATCTTCCGATCCCAAAGAAAATTAGGGCCCGTAAACTAATTTTAATCAATCGACTTTCCCGTCTAAAATTACCTCGTCTAGAACAAATTTATTGTGTGATTGCGTGGATAGATGTTTTAAATCAAAAAATCTACAACAAAGTCAAATTCTATAAACCTAGACACATACTCGTATATTTTTAACCCTGAAAATAATTACCTAAAGGTGTTTCACAATTTTTTGATCAAAGGCCCAAAAAGTTCCATTTGATGTTTAATTCGTGAAAATTTATAAAACAATTTATATTAAAGAAAACACTGTTTTAATTTCCATTTGAAGTTAATTATTCTCGTTTTCTCAAATACGAAATTCTTCGTAGTTAGATTTTTACAAAGACTTAAAAAATAGTTCACCGTTCCTTGCCAATTTGCGAAACTTTTCATGTCAAGAGTGTAAATACTTTGTTGTTAAAACTGCGTAAAAGAAAAGATTGGAAGTTATAAATATTCAAATAAAGAGTGCACGAAGTAAGAGAATATCGGTAATAATAAAATAGGAAATAATGTGATTATTGTTATGCTTATGTCTTATGTATTGTTTGTGAACTACAATAAATAAAATAATCCTCCTTCTCTAAGCCAATAGGGTAGTATTACAATCGGAAGATACTGAAGCCATACCTTCACTATGACTGGTTGCGCGAGTGGTCGATGGGGTTGAGTGGTTTGTGGCTTGATGGACCGCCAGTTGATAAAGGTCCACTTATTGTACATTCCACCCTATGATTTCCCAACTTTCAATCCACATTTTTTTTATTCTCCTCGTTTCTATGGCCTTGGGTAGCTACGGTTGCTACGAGAACAATTATTCATGACCATTGCGACCAACATAAATAATCTTGTTTTTTCTCTATGCATAATTTATTCTGCCTATAGCCGCACGATACATAATTTGTTTGTCTGCATCCAGATGTTTATCTTCATAATTTTCCTGTTCGCATCCACTAGCCTTTTGAATCGGCTGCCCGCATCCGCACATTTTTTCATCTTCCGACTGCCATCGTATTCATAGAGATTTATCCCCGCACCAATTAAGTGAAAGTGCTAAGTTTTTTGCGCCGACGTAGCACATGCGTCAAATTTTTTAACGTGTGTGATGACATAATGCGCACATATCTTAAGAAACGTTCTCACTATTAAAAATACACTCTACCATTTAATTTTTTTTCATAGACACCCATATCTTTCTGAAAACAGGAATCGATATGACGGTAGAACCAGCGGTTTCGTAAAACCGAGATAGGTAGAGTTGGTAGAAACATTTAGTATACCGCCTTGATATATATCGATGAAGATAGCGCGTTTTTAATCACCCCTCAGGGCCCCGATTGGAATGTTTAGTACAGTGTGACCCAAATTAAATTTTCCATTTCTTCGCAAGTTTTCTTTTGAAACAATAGTACACATGAACTCAAATTCTTCTTAACACAAATTGCAAATTGCGGTTGTATTTATAAAGAATAACTCGAAAAAATGAAAAAGGTATAATAATATCGAATATCTATAAATCATTATACATAAAATGAAAAACATATGGAAACAAAAGTAAAAAACCATTTAAAATTGATATTAAAAGCGAATGAAGAATGTTTTGGATGAATGTCAAGGTGATAAAAAATGTTTAAATAGGTATGGAATTACTTTCATTAAACAATCCTATTTACATATCATTTTTGAACTTTTGTCCAATTACAGATTTTAAAATTTACTTGTTATTTTTTTTAATAATCAATGATCGAATTCCAGACTTTAATACCATAGTCAACGGGTACCAGGGGCGAATCGTCTAAATAAACGAGTGTGGACAGCTTACCATTATATTTGACTTTCGATAGAAATGTTTTATAGTTACCAAGTTCAAGAAAAAATAAATAAGATACTAAATTAACATATTACAACAGAGAAGAAAAACATTTAATATATATAAATAGTTGGATAATTTATATAGCGCCATTTTTGTGAAAATCACCACAAGGACGCTGTACAATTAATAAATATCCCAGTACGTTTTGCAGCTACAGAGCGCATGGACGGTTGGGATTCTAGTTCCTCGTTTTCAATTAAGAGCAATCAAAAATTATAACAGATAGGAGATAGATTACAGGACGTCTTGCAGCTACAGAGCGCATAGACAGTTAGAAATTTAGCCCCTATTTACACATTTTAACAATTGACAAATAAATTTAGTGTATTAATGATAATAAAAAAAATATATAATAATATGAATAATAAAAGGAGTAAGATTACAACACGTCTTGCAGCTACTAAGCGCATAGACTATTGGAATTCTAGACCCCATTTACAAAATTTAGGTATTTTAAAGTTGATATATGAAAGCTAGATAACCAATCATTGTGCAGCTACAAAGCGCATGGACGAGTGGAATTCTAGCAAAGTTAGAATGATATCAATAAATTTATAAAAAATAGAGCATAGTAGTAAGTTTGTCAAGTGTTCATGCCAAGAACTAAGCAATAAAAAACTAAATAAATAAAGCACTGTATCAACTCCATGGTTAACAAAGGGAGATAGATGTCCGAAGAGAATCTTTTGTAGACAGTAAGTAGATACCGTCACCATGTGGTCCACTGGCTGCTGGAGAATTTCTGGAAACGCACGTGTGTAGACTGGGGGATTATGCCTATTGTTCCAACGACTTGGTATCCATTTTGGTCCGTATTATTTCATTTTATGAGACGCAACATTCCTGTTCAATTCACTTTTTTACATGCGTGTATGAGCAGTTTGATTTATCATTTTGTATGTTATTAGAAGGCAGATATTTGAAATATTATGAATTTATCAATAAACGTCAGTTCACTTTTAGTAGCACTGTTGTAATTTATTAATTATGGGTGTAGTGTTCCAAATAGCAAAATTTAGGTACTTTCGCGTCAAAAGCTGATGCATTCTTAAACGGTTTTAATGATTCACATAAAATTTTATGATTTAAAGGTTACAGGCGCACTATTTTTTTAAGTTTCCTTTGTTCACTATTTGTCACATATTTCGTTAAGAATAAAGTATAAAACAATGCTATTAAATAAATAGTCTTCTTTTTTCCACTGTTTGTCTAAAACATGACTACACTACTACACACTAACGACTTATAAACATTAACTCATTGTTTTCTAACACATAACAACGTATTTTTAAATTTATTATAAGATTATAAGCTACGGTTGGAGAGGAACTATATTTCACGCCCAGCCCGTACGGTGGCTGAGTAATATAGAAGTCTAGGCATCTACAGGGCTTAGGACCTGTCAATGGCTAGTTTAAGTGCCCACTTAACACATTGTGTAACATTCACCATTTTGACCAAATTATAAAAAAAATAAAATTAAAAAGAAGAACAAAAAAACCTTCATTTAAAAAACCGCGTTCCAAAAGCCAGATTCTCATCGGGCGTCTTTTTCTTGAGCAAGATAAGTTTTTTTATATTTTTAATATTTAATGGGAGCATATTATACATTTTTGATAAATTGTTGCTAGTGTTCTTTCCCGTATTTATTATTGAATTGAGGGAGAGCTAGTCCATCTACACTAGTGAACCGAGTATTATATACATGCTCCAATTTATTTCTATATTCAGATAGAGACGCATGCTGAGAAACCATCTTGGGCCATAATAAATCTCTAACGGATAAAATATTTATAGATTTATACAATTAGGATATAGTAATATCATGTCGCTGTCAGAACAATTTTTTTTCAACAACAATTAATGGAAAAAGCCCACGAGGTTAAAGCGTATCTAAAAAGTGACAAATAAATTATTCTTAAAGTACTATCAGGGACAAAATATTTCAATATATACATTTTACTAACTATTGATCTAATCTACACAATTTTTTACATGAGCATCTCATTTAAAATACCAATCGATAGTTAATCCTAAATAAACATACTCAATAATATTTTCTAATATATAAATAATATTTATATATTTATATATATATATATATATATATCTAATATGTTCTATCTGACATATCACATAGAACATGTGGCGTTTGCATAAGCCGTTTTTGGCAATAATTCATTTTTTTAATCAGCCAGTTTGTAAATAATGGAAATGTTTGCTGAATGTCATTGTGGTATTAGTTAATAAACTTTTGTACAATTATTGTATTGAAATTGTGTAAAATAAAGCAACATATATCGCATGGTTAGTAAAAAATGTTGTTTTAGTTGATTTTCACTAAACCACAGAAAAAGAATTGTCATTTTATGTGCTTATATGAAGCCACAAATTAAGAAACATTTTTTGTAGATTACCCATAAAATAAATCACAGCTCGCTACCGATACTCACCCCCCGTATTCTTTAAAAAAGAAGATGAAAACATTTTATCTTTTGCAAAATATTTCTCAAACTTTACATTTTCGAGATTCACAGACGAAAATGGAAAAATGAAAAATTACAAAGTAAACATTCCCAAAAGAAAATTGCGTGTAACAAAATCAACACTGGCACTGACTCAAATTTGTTTTTTAATTACTCTCCTGCAATTAAATTACGAAAAAAGTATTAAAAAGTAGCCTTAACATTTTCTATTTCTTTGAGTTAACTTTTTTTCCTTTTATAATTGGAATTTGTCAAGTCATTTAACTTTTATCACCTATTTATTTAACGACGAAATTGACCTATAACTTGTATTTCAGTTTGAAGCTTCGTCAGATAATTTCAATTGGACAACGAAGCATTACTCGTTTAAATGAAAATTCAAAACATCAACATACCTTCAAATCATGTTTGGTATCATTAATAACTTGTATGCTTATTAGGAAATACAGGTAAACAAACATCATTACTGCAGGCAAAAAACGAAAATAAAATAATTTCTCAACAGAAAATTTCAGAACAGACTCGTTGAATTTATGAATATAAACAAGTATTTAAGCGTGTTAAATTAGCGTCGAGTAAGATTTTCTGTAGATTAGGGGAAGGTTATGAAAGAAATGGATTTACGTTATGAGGATTTCACTGTTTGTTTTATTTCTAAACACTTCATTAAAGTTAAAATTTAAATATTTAAATATACAGGCATTCACATGAAATATTACAATATTTCATGTGAATGCCTGTATTTTTGGTGAACAACTGAACACAACTTTATTTATGTACATATTATAATTCCACACTGAACACAAGAGATTGTCTCATTTTTCTATGGTATATCACGGTCACTAACTTGTGTATTTTTTTCTTACATGCTCAATGGTCAAAAATTGACTGATAAAATCGTGGACTTGGGTCCCAGCAAAAATATATTATGGCAGGTACGCCTAAGAGTACGCAGTCCATACGAGTACGCATTGTTTTTTATTTATTTTATTTTATTGTGACTATTATTACTATAATTATTGATATACATTTAAAGAAACTTATTACTACTACGAGACTTTTTAAATAATCTAGTAAAATTATATTCGATTGTATAAATTGCATCTATCTTAAATTAAATTTTATTAAAATTAATCTTATATAAATTCTAATAACTAATTATAATAATTTTAAATTTTCCTTTTGTGACTATTGGTTTTCACATATAATTGGTGAAAGATGTTTAGTGTAATTATGTTTTATTTTATAAATTGTATTTATATTGTGATATCTTTTACTGTTTGTGAGCTGGAAATAAATAAATATCCTTTTGATTTAAATTTTGTTCTTTTTCCCTAAATACGTATTTCTTATTTGAATTTTTTATCTGCTTTTAAACATATTGAATAATAATAAAAGTGTTAAGTTAAATTTATAATTAATACGAAAATGTTGAAATCTATTGTCGTAACGAGATTAAAAATATTGTGAATTTTTACAAGGTTTTTGTTTGTAATAACGATATGGTAATGAAAAAGAATGACTTTATCTAAAATAAACCCTCCATACACATCGTCCAATTGACGGGGGCTTTCTTATAAACTTGGTACAAAGTTGCGCCTTGTCATAATGGTAGAATAAGGATGGAAAAACGTCGTTTTCCTACAACTGTAATATGGCGGTTTTCCCGTTATTATTCTACCACTATGCCTATGTATAACTTTACAACAGGATTATAAGTAAGACTCACGGTGAAAAAGATAATGAAAGCAGCATAGTAAAATTTAATTAAAATCGCGGTTTTTGAAATTGAAACGAGCAAAGCCGATAGGAAGACCCCAGGTTTTTCGTAGGTGTAGGAAGTGATTTTAATGTTTGTTTTTTTAATTAAAAGGATGTAAAGTAAATATTGGATATGACATGAATGAATTAAACATGAACACGGACATGCTTTTTTGTTATAAAAAAAACAGCAAATAAAACATAATTTGGAAGACGGTAAAATATTTTAAAACATAAGTGAATTACTAACTATTTTCATTTATATTTTAATGTAAAACAGATAAATAACTCTCAAGTAAAAAAAAACAAATTAATTTTTACAAAGAGGAACTGCAATTCTTGGTAACAAAGTTATACAATGTACGCAAGGAAAGCGATTTGCTGATGAATGGCGAATAATTGAATGTGATGGTTTTCGAAAAAAATGAGAGTATTTACTAATTTAAAATCACTGCAAATGGGGTAATACTAAAACAGGTAGAGGAATTTGTGTATCTGGGTAGTATATTTACTAAGGGTGGAATGACTGAGAAAGATATTGAAAGAAGGATGAGTGCCAGGAACAGAGTGAACGGTGCACTTAAATCAATCTAGACTAATAAACGTTTGTCGCAAGAAGCAAAATTAGCAGTTCACAATGGAGTCTTGGTCCCGACCCTGATATATGGGAGCGAAATATGGAAAAGCAGGGATGAAAGTAGGCTGAATGCTGTCGAAATGCAATATCTCAGGTGAATCAGTGGTAAAAGGAAGGCTGGACTTTGGGGTGAGCTACGTCTTCATATAAAAAATGCACCTTCTCTAGCTACCTTCAAGAAACGCCTGAAATATTATTATATATCCCCAGAATCCCAAACTCCGTAAGTTTTTACTGTTTTATTGAAATATATTTTTTTATTCCTTTCTCTTTTTTTGGTTCTTCTTTTTCTCTCCTTCCAAACTCATTATCAGATTACACATTCCTTATCATTTAATATGGATAAATAAATGTATTTAAAAAAAAAAGTTTTTGTGTGCAAGCCTTATCTCTCAATTGAAAAACAGCTGCTAGTTTCAAATAATTAGTTTCTTAAAATTTTATATATGTATTCTTTGATAGATATTTATGGGTTTTTAGAACAAAATTTCGACCAAATCTTATTTTGACCAGTCTGTTTTTTGGATGGCTGGAAGATATTGCTTTAAGCAAGAAGTCCAGCAAAGTACTTATTCTTTGTACTTAAAGTATTAAATGAAAAAAACTATGTACGATAGATGCACAAATGTTGAGATCCGTAGATTATGCATGGGTGAAATAAGCATTATGGACAAAATAAAAACAGAAGTTCTGCTTTGGTTCGGACATGTAGAGTATTCACTCCATTCGGACAAATAAAGAACGGCTAAAATATTTGCAGTGAAATTTTTCATGAATGAAGACCATAGATATTTGGGAAGACCGACAAAGATAGCATGATCAAATCCAACAAATACTTGCAGATGAATATGTCAAAAGTCGGAATAATCAGCGCGCGTACATGAGAAGATGTATGAATGTCATGAAAACAAGAAATGTATGCAAAAACATAGTTATGTGGCTTTCTTTCCTCTCTGCCTGGGAGAAACGGCGTGACAGTTTGTTTGTTTGAAGTAAATTTTTAGTGACTAGTTGCATAGTTTCCGTAACATCTGCGTGTAAAAATGTTATAAAAATTGTATCCACGGAGTGGATTTATTTAATTTAATTTTACTTTACACACTCTGTAATATTCACCATTCTGCCCATATTTAAACATCTTAATTCCTTGAATTATTTCATCTGTTGATGTTTGTGAAGTCAAAGAGCTGAAACGTACCTTCTCTGAAATTTTCTTTATCTCTGTTGTAATATATTAATAGCTCCCCTGGGAGTTGAATCTAGTACTTATCTACAAAAATTTGGACGAACTCAAAACATTGTTAATATTTAAATTATCATCTATTTAGTTACACTGTTGTACACTTATGGTCTTATTTTATATCTTTCTTTCCAGGAAGCGAATCCAGAACCTAAGATTCATAGACAATCGAGTCAACCTACGAGGAGGACTTCTCCTGGCTCTATTTCCTTTTTTAAAATTGTTTTTAAATAGTTTTTGATATTCTTGT
The DNA here is from genome assembly GCF_059751315.1 of Micrasema longulum. Classification (NCBI taxonomy): domain Eukaryota; kingdom Metazoa; phylum Arthropoda; class Insecta; order Trichoptera; family Brachycentridae; genus Micrasema; species Micrasema longulum. Next base: position 90,630 of record NW_028277570.1, on the reverse strand, counting down.
AATATTTCACAGGCATAACTGTATTCTTCGTTTGCCTGGACAAAACAAAAAAGTGTAAAAAAATGAAAAAAAAAATCAAAGATTATTTCTCTGCCCACGTGGTTTTATTATCAAACGTAAAAAAATCATGAGATGTAATGTAAGAAATAATGATTTTACTCGTATATAAATAGTTTCTCTAATAAAAAAAAAACAAATGAATTATATTACAAAAATAAAAACATTAAAAATATGCTTTTGAATAATTATATTTTATATTTCCGAAACCAACGGGCGCGTATTATTTATATTATTGAAAAACAAAGTCAATTTTAATAATAACTTTGAATTCAAAATCTGTTCGCAAGTAAAACAAATATTGATTTTACTAAATTCCTTAAGTAAAACCAGCACGAAAGCACTAAAAGTCTCGAAAGCTTGCATAGATTTTTGCGAAATGGACCAGATGATAAGATAAACATTTTAATCACATTCCCTTCAGCAAAGATTGGAATATCGGGCTTCAGAAATAAAGCAGAAGGCTTCTCTCAAATCAGAATTTACATTGCATAACCAATTTCCAACGGATGTACAATACACCCTCTCCATCCAAAAATTATTCCATTATTGGAATACAAAAATTATTTTGCAATAACGGAAATTTTTTCTACATCCCGGTATTGAAGGAAATAAAAAAAAACACAGTTTTTTTTCAACTATCTTTTGAGTATGTTCAAACGTTTGCAAAATAGCTGGATTTTCTCCGTATTTTTTATTTGTTTTTAGGCGTTGCCTAATATGTGAATCTCGACCACATGATAAAGGTTTTGGCTGTTTTACTTAACAAAAGTTAACAGATTAGAAGAATTAGAAGAAAAGTTAAGGAGAAGTTGTGGAAATGTGGATGTAATAAATAAAACATAGGCATAATGGTGAATGTTACACAACACGTAAAAAATGGTCACATAAACCAGTCTATTTTTTTTAAAGTACAAAGTTTTTATGATGCATACATATTAATAATAGTGAATGTTACACAGTGTGAAAAATAACCCCTTGAAGCAGTCAATGACAGTTCATAAGCCCTGTAAATGCTTAGATTTCTATATTCCCATCTCATAAATGTTTTCTATCAAAGTTTATCTAATAATACATGAGATGTTTATTATCTTTAAAAAATAACATATTTTATCACATGTGCAAAATACAACTCAAAATAAATGTGTAAAACAGAGTAAATAAAATAGTTAAAAAAAAAATATATCCTTATTTATGAAATAAAAAGCTTTCTCGTTAGTTAGTAATTAGTAGCGTCGCACCGATACGCTTTTTAATTAATTCACCCTTTTAGCAATTTTAGCCTATAAACTGCCACATTACGTAGCAAGGCAACATGATATAATGCTAATTTTGTGTATACAAGTCTCGTTGCAATTACGGCTTGAAAACGCCGAAGTAAGCATGCTGAAATTGCATAGTTGCTGCACTTCCGATTTGAGGAAACTGCATTTATTAAATCAAACGAGGTATGCTTGACAAGGATGAGTAACGCTGTATACTAACCGGGGGCTTTCAAGATTTTTTTTCAGAGTCAGTCGAAATCGGCGTTTATTTCAATTGTGCAGAGGAAAGAGGAGAGTTGAAACAGTTTTTACATTCTCTAGTGTATCTCAGCCAAAAAAAACCCTACTTATTTGAATTTTATACCTCAACATAGCCTTTTGCTAAGAAAAGTAGCATAGATGATTGGCTTCAAGAGGGGAGACTACACTTACGGAGAAATGGAGTCAATGTTAAAAATCTCAAGTCTACAAAAACGTAGAAATAACATTGACTACATAAGTATTTCTGTTTTATTTGCTAAATGGCTTTATTGATGTACCATCGTTACTGGAACAAGTGGCATTCAATGTTCCGATCTGCCGGTTGCGAAATAATGATGTGCTGTTCCTCGATCAACACAGCACAAACAATAGCTTGCATGCACCAATGTGTCGATTGTGTCAATTGTGTCAATTGTGTCAATTGTGTCGTATTGTAGACTCGAGACAAGATCCGGACTTTTTTGGTGTAAGTTTATATAGATTTAAAAATTCACTAAGATAGACCGTCTTGAGGTATTCATTTTTATTTATTTTTGTCCAAGCTTTAATTTTATTTAATTGTATTTTATTTTATTAGTCCTTGTATTTATTATACGAAATTGTATTTACCATTGTTAGATTGGACTGCATAAGTCCATCAAATAAAAAATAAAATAGCCAAACCTATACAATATGCAATCTTAATTAAGAATAGGTGGAAATAATCAGGGTCAGCGAGAAAATTGACCAAAACTAAAACAACTCCCCGCGTTACAACTCTCCTAGTACCAAGGTAAGTTGAAACAAAGGTCAAGGTGAGTTGTAACTTTTTGGTATTTTTTATTGAACGGAATATAATAAATGGACATGAGTTTTCCGGCATTTGAACACGACCAATTATCACAGACTGTGTGTTTTCTTTTTCATAAATCGAAAGAGTGAAATGTAGTTAAAATTGTATGATGATGCGGAATTTCTGAAACTACTACCTTAAGTCACCTCTTCATAGGCTAACTCAAAAATTTCTATGCTAGCCCTGCTCCTATCTGTGATTTTTACATATTGATTGGGCATTCTGGAACAAGAACAATAAACAATTCATATATATTTGAAAAAAAAAAATGAAAAAAGAGTGATGAAACAAGCTGTTTCAACTTCGTAGTCTCTAAAAATCCCACTATATATAATGGGTTTTAACTTCAAAACAAGAAGCGAGCTATAAAAAACAATATCTTGCCTTAAAATTTGAATAATAAGTGCATATTGGAAATAATATCACGTCAGCATTTACGTAATACATATCAAATAACAGCTCATCAAATTATTAGCCAAAAACTTACTTTTGGTTTTTTTTCCGTCCAGATGTTGTATATACACCTAGCTTTAAATATTTTTTGTTCCTATATGAAACCCATAATTTGTCTTGTTATTTGTTGTTTTTCTTTATGTATTGTTTATTACTATGACTGCGTTGGTTTCAAAGATAAATTAATAAAATAAAATAAAATAAAAATATATCCAGCTGGAGATAAAAGTACATATTCGATGCTTTAAAAGTAAAATGACGTTGTGCGAAAGAACTTTTATAAACGTATGATATATATATTTATTTATATTTTTTTTTGCGAGAGCTAAGCTAGAAAAAAGACTATTATATTTTAGTATTTTTTCTAGCTTAGCTCTTATGTCCTTTCTGCGAAGATTCTGCTTGTTTTTGGATTTCTCCAAGTACAACTTTCGGGTTTATTTGTATTAAACGTATTATTTGTAAATATTTGCGAAATGAGTTGGACTAGTAGTATAGTTCGAATAATCGTTTCTCGAAGAAAATACATTTTATATATCGTCTCTCTAAATTGCAAACCTTGTAACTCCATGAACTGCAACTTTTCAGGAGAGACCTAAAACCTAATTTCTTAATTATGTAAATGAATACAGATATTTAAAAAAAGGGTTTTGTTGTTGACTGATTTACGTATGATAATTTATTGTTTTTAATACTCGTATTATATGTTTTTTCACTATATTTCTAGAACCAATAAACGGAGTAAGGAAATTTATATCATCATCATTCCATTTACGCACCGAGTGGTGCATAGGGCACTGCATTAGTACATCAGTTGCAGCGTATCTTGATTTTTTTTTTGCTGCGTGAAGGTAAGATGGTGAGTCTTATTTTATTTTACCTTCCAGCCACACCAAATTTGTTTTTTATTTATTTCATATTTTCCTCCCCTGTAATCTCATTTTTTGGATTTTAATTATTTTATTTAATTTTCAATATGTATATGTACGTTACATTTCATTGAGACACAAATTCCAACCCCATGAAACCAAAATTCTGTGTTGAATTGGGACGAATATACGTATAAAGCTTCAACAACCAATATCTGCACAAAACAAAAACATAAAAAAAAAGTGCATTTTAACGTAAAAAATAAATATTCATGCAATAAAAAAAAACATTTAAAGTATCTACATGAAAAAATAAAACTAAAATAAACTACCTAAAATATTTGAAAAAACCATCAAGGAGTTTCTCACTCAAAATCCCTCCCTCAGAGGAAAATCTAGTTCTGAAGCTCTTTTTTGAAAATAGATTTTGTCTTTGAGAGCTGAAAACGCTTAAATTGAATGAATATTTATTTTTATAGTACTCTTTTTCTGGGATTTCTTGAATATCTATTTTTTATATTCCACTAGAAGACCACTTTTTAAATGTCTGAGACTCAATTTTGAATTTATGGGTTATGGTTGGAAGGGAAATCTTTGTATGGTTGATGCCTGTCCAGTTAGCAATTCATACCATTTGAGTGATCCCATGAGTATCTACCTGCGTAAGGAAGGCTAGTACACTTTGTGTGACGATGTAAAATAGTTTAAACTTTCAAATATCATTCAAATCTCATTTTTGGCGAAATTGGGAGTTAAGAATTCTGCAGTCTAGGGTGATGATACATGGACGTTTGTTTTGAGTAATATCATCATAACCTTACTCTGCAAAAACGTAATTTTTTTGATTCAAACTTTATTAGATAAAAAAAGCACCGACGCATAAAAACTTATATGTGGGTTGGTCAAAATGATTGTTTTCAAATGATTCTTCAGAACATCTATCATATTTTTAAAAATACTAGAAAAACAGTGACTACTGTTAATTAATCTAAGGTTAAACAAGCATAATAAATTATGTACAGAAAAAAAAACCACTATTGAATATTAAATCCAAGTCGGGTGCCTAAAAAAACTATAAAATTAAAAGCATGGATAAAAAGTGTCGAAAAACCTCGAGGATCATTCAGTCACAATTTCGTTTTGTAAGTTCGTTCGTTCGTCATATATTTATCTCACTCTAACGCAATCAAAATCGTATTTCGCTCTCGTTCCCCCTCACACGGTACGAATGAATTTGCAAAACGAATAAGTTACAAAATGAGGCCACTGTAGAATCTATTTCATTTTCAACGCACATCTAGCAACTAGCAATTAATTTTTCTTTGTAAGGTTTTTTCAAAATTAGAATACCACTCAATTGCCGTTTGCCACGGGGTGCGATTTACGGGGATTAAACTCTCTTTTTTGATTAAATTTAGTTCTGCACGGCAGAGTCGCCGAGTGCTTCACCGTGAAACTAATTTTTATTGCTTATGGCAAGTCCGCGTCAATTTAAAATCTACTATTTTATAAAGCGTTTTATGTTTCGACATAGAATAATGATGCTGACACCAGTCTAATAAATTGGCTTGACCTGAACACTAAGTATTAAGATACGGGGTTAATAAATTGTAAAAATGAAAAATTATCTAATTTATTCGAATCGAGAATTTAATGAAGAAATTCAAATTATAATTTAATACACTCGGGCCTAGTTGCGCCCAAAAAAAACAGTTCAAAATATCTGGTTGCGCAATCGGTTAATGGGATTGAGTGGTTTGTGGCTGGATAGACCGCCAGTTGATAAAAGTCCACCCATCCTACACTACATCCCGCTCTGTGATATCCCAACTTCCAATCCAAAAATATTTATTTTTTTCCATCTTCGCTGCGGTTACTATAAGAACAATTTTCCATATCCATAGCAACCAATATCAACAATCTTGTTTTTTTTCTCTGCATAATTGTCTGCCCATAACCGCATATTTTCATAAATCATCTGCCTGCATCCGCTCGCCCTTTTAATTGTCTGGCCGCATCCGCACACCTTTTCATCATTTGACCGCCGCTGCATTCATAAATATATATTCACCTCCATTATCATTTATAGGAAATGTTAAGTTCTGTGATCACCGTCAACCCGAAGCACTACTCGGAAGAAACGACTTGGAGAATTAAGTGTCCGGATTCCTGTCCCCAATACCCTTTCCTGACTTCCCAAAGGTAGGATTTTTGTTTGCAGTAGTTTGTTCGGCCACAAACTGTTTTTGTCTACATCTACCATATTTGCCCACGGCATTTTTTTCCCCGTAAAATGAACACAAATCAACAGTTTAATCAAAAAATCTCACGCAGTTCGTAAATCGCCACCTCAATAGTTCATTTTTGTATTTTTTTCAAAATGGCTCAAATTGTTGTGATGTAAAAATACGAATAAAACGACGCATTTTATTCATTTTGACAAAAACACAACAATCAATTAACTTTTACCCCTTTTTAAATGATTTTTTTTCCTTAAAACTGGCCCATACATGTATTTAGGAAAAGTGATACTTGAAAAAAACTGGACACTTGAAAAAAGTTACATGGGTAGTTAATGTAATTTTTTCTCTATCATCTGTTAAAATACAGTATGGTAATTTGTCTAACGTTTCAGGTGCGATCCTAGATACATTGAAATATTTCTGAGTAAAACAAAATTATAAACAAATGTTTCATCTCGACCATCCATTTATCGAATCCGGGCCCACAAGCATAATAAGTGTACGTGCCAACCACCATACAACAAGGCGGACATATCTCCACTCCATTTTTCTGATGATTTTTATCTTAGAGTAGCCAAGTCGAATATACTCATCATCCAGGGTTATCGTTTTATTTTACAGTCAGAATTGTCCTGTTCATCCGCCCGGACATAAATATTTTAATAATACTATTATTAATTTATTATAGTACTTAACAAAACATGAATTTTTTATTTTATTATATTCAGAAAACATACAATAATATATAATACGTATTGAAAACAAAGATTTTCAAATATAAAAATACCAATTAAGTTTTTATTAATTACGATTTATTAACAACAGAAGCACCACTGACTTTAAAAATATTAATACCCTTAAAACTCTCTTATGTTCCCTAGTTCGCCCGCACCTAGAGTATTCCTCTGTTATCTGGTCTCCATATTATCATGTTCACATCAAGAATATTGAATCAGTTCAACATCAAATTTTAATAAATAAAGGCTGGAGGTTGGGCTTATCCAGAGACCAATATACGTATAATGAGTAAGAAACTACCTTAAACATATCTTTTCTTCAAGACCGTCGAAATAAATCCAACCTTCTAGTCCTACTTGAAATTCTCAACTCACTCTTAGATGCGCCTGAACTACTGAGCTCAATAAAATTAAATATTCCAACTAGAAACCTCAGACAAAACTTACTCTTTCATACCGATAACCATAGAACTAACTGTTGTTTTTATTTTCCTATGCCCAGAATTCTTAGGTCTGCTAACAAACATACCAGTCTTGACTTCTTTGATAACAAAATGTCTTCTTTCAAACGATACCTGAATCAAATTTAATTTTAAACACCCCTCTCCCGCTTCCACTCCCACAAAGCCTAATAAATACCATTGAGTCTTTCTACTTTTTTTATAATAATCTTTCATGTATAAATATGTCCTTAATAATACCCATTGGGCGTATATATAAATAAACAAATTAATAAATAAATAAATGTAAATTACATTAAAATTATATGTAACCAAAAATAAATAAATAAATACCTAAGAGATAAAAAATTGATTTTTAATTAACATTTGGGTTTTCCGTGGAGATTATTATTGGTAACAAATAAAAACGAACGCATATATGAACGTATACATATATGTATACACATGCAAACGCACATCTACATATACAATAAAACATACACATACATCACATGCGATACATATACATAGCATAAACCACTCAAGATGTACACTCAGAAACTATCCCAAATTATAAAAACCATAAATAAATTTTCTGTATAAATGCAACGTGCAGTTAAAAATATCTAAATTAATACTGAGTCCATCATAATTTTTACAGGTTCGTCTAATAAATGAATTTGAGTTATTTTTTTATAATTTGGTGTATAAAAAGGGGAATTTCATCTGGTATAGCGAAGAGGGCAACTTATTATTATATTTTTTTTTTATTTTTTATTTTTTATTTTTTTTTTATTTATTTATTCACACTTATTATCAAAATACAATTCCATATTCACTTTGCCCAGCTAACAAGGGTACATACCCCGTTCCAAGCTAGGCAATTACATTTTAATATATTATAATACTTAACAAATTAATATAGAGCACAGACAAACAAAATATAAACTTATTCGGATACACATTTTGATTCATATACATACAGACATACACATATATACACACATGTATATATAAATATACACATATATACATATGTACATACACACACACGTTCATACACGCATGCGCATACACATACATACATTCATAAAAACATAGACAATTTATTTAAGCGAAACTTCATGGTTGTCATCTATAAATATATATTTTTTAAATTATTCTTTATTTTTTATATTTTATTTTTGACATCCAGTAAGGTTCTCCAATCCGTGGCATGCATCAACTTTTCTGACTCCCTACGACCAATGTCATGAAAGAGCGAGGTCAACACCTTCCGTAACTTGACAACACTCCCGTCTTTCCACGATTCTGGCAAAAGGTTATGGACCTTTTTGCCTACGTTATAGTGTTGTCTCGATGCCAGAACAGTGTTGACCCCTTCACTTAGTATCAGATCCCTATTAGAGTATCTTGTGTTATGGTTGTGGTTGACGCTTGGGTAAATGTCTCTCTTTATGTGTGTAACCACTACCGTTCTCAATATATACTGTTGAATAATATTCAGTACTCTGAATTCTTTGAAGAGCAAGTCACTTGGATAGCGAAATGTTTTTTTTAATATGACTCGGATTAAAGATTTCTGTGCAATTGCTACAGGTTCAAGGGCGGTTTTTGTGCAAGCTCCCCAACCAATTAGACCGTAAGTCAACACAGAATTTGCCAGTGCATGGTATAGGTGTTTCAAGTCCGGGACTTTAAGTATATTTCTAAGTGGGATGAAAAAATGTATTAAGCGCTTAATTTTTGCAGTTATAGTTTCAATTTGTTCATTCCATCTCAAATACTGGTCTATAATTATTCCAAGATATTTTATACTTTGGACACTACTTAGTTTTTTGCAGTTGCAATTTACCATCACTGAACAATTATGTAGTTGAAGTTCGTGAATTTCATTAGGTTGCCCGGCGGAAGTTGCACTAAAACGTATGAACTTTGTTTTATCCGAATTTAAAGTCAACAAGTTTTCGTCTAGCCATTTTTTAATATAACTTAAGTCATTACTTGCTTTTTTATGAGTTTCTGACCAAGTTGATGCGCTATAAATTATAGCTGTATCATCTGCAAATGAAATGATTTGTCCAAGTGATGGCTTGTTACAAAGTTCGTTAATATATATCAAGAACAGCAGTGGTCCCAAAGTGCTCCCTTGTGGAACACCAAATGAGAGCTGAGCAGGTTCGCTCAAGTCACTACCCACTTTCACCTTCTGAAATCTTCCACTTACATAGCTGTTTAACCATTTATATAACTGCCCTTGGATTCCTATATTATGTAACCTTTTAAATAGAATTTTATGTGAAATAGTGTCAAAAGCTTTAGCCAGGTCCAGAAAAATAGCCAAGCATTTTTCCCTATTGTCTAGATGTTTAGCTATTGTTTCAGTCAATTTAGCTATTGCGTTTTCAGTACCCATGCCTGTCCGAAATCCATATTGGTTTTCTGAGAGTAAATTATTTTTTTCTAAATAGTTATTAAGTTTTAGTTTGACAATTTTTTCAATAATTTTAGAAACAGTATTGAGCAAGGAGATTGGTCTGTAGTTTTTAATACGTTTACTGTCACCATTTTTATAAATTGGTATTACAGTCGATTCTTTCAAATGTTTCGGAAAAATTCCTATATTAAAACTAAGATTAAATATGAATGCTAATGGTTTTGCTATATATGTTTTAATTGATTTTATAACAATTGAATTTATTTTATCTGGACCCGTAGCTGTGCTCAGTTTCAAGGAGTCTATAGTTTTTATTATTTCAATAGGTGTTGTTGTAATTTCTTCAATTTTATGTGCTGAAGCAAGAGATGGTATATTATAAGCCAGGGTGTCTTCGTTAGATTTTAATTCACTAAGAATATTTTGGGCTAAAGTGTTTCCAACAGAAGTAAAATAGTTATTCGCATGGTTTGCTATCGATTTAGTGTCTGATATTGAAGTTGTGTTATTTATGTCAATACTGTCTATTTGGGTAGTTTTCGATTTTGAAGTTCTTGTAATTTCCCTCACTATTTTCCACATCCGTGCAGGGTCGCAGTTACTATTTTCGTAAATCAGTTTTTTGTAGTAGTTTTGTTTCGCTAATCTTATATTCTTTTTACACAAATTTCTATATTTCTTATACTCGTATTGAATAATTATATCGCTAGGATTTTTACTTGCTTTTACATGTTATTTATTCCGTTTGTGAATATTTTGTACTAAAGTATTGGTTATCCATGGAGTGAATTTTAGTTTTTTGTGAGAGACATTTTTTGTGGTCGTGTGTTTGTTTATGTATTGAGTCAATGTTGTAATGAATGCGTCCATTGCCATATTTACGTCATTCTCCATAAAAACTTTTTCCACATTTCGTTTTCTAGATCATTTGTCAAATCAGAGTATATTATTTTTGTAACGCGAGATTTTTTTTCTTTTGTAATGTGAGATTCAGATTTGGTACATATGGCAATGGTGTGATGGTCTGTTATATTAGAATGAAAAGTAAAGGCATCGAAACCATATATTCCTTTTGTTATAATATGATCGATACATGTATTACTTTGCTCTCTAGTAATCGCATCAGAAATCAAATGTAGACCCTGTTCGCCGAGAAAACAGGTATATTCATTTGCTTGATGGTGTTTATTGTTAATCGTGTTTATGTTGATATCTCCAATAACGATCTGTTTCCTTTGATCTCTCATGTCATTGAGTATAGACTGAAGGGAGTCGAGAAATGGGTGAATATTAAGAAACGATGGCGACCGATAAATAGCCAGGATTGTCAAATCATTACACGTTAGTTTTAGGCAATTAGCTTGAGAAAGTAACATTTCATCCACATTGACAATAAGTCCTTCCTTAACATATACAATTATACCACTACTTCTATTTATACATTTGATAGAATGATGCTCAATATAGTTATTAATCGTTTTAGATTGATAGCACTCATTTATCCAACACTCGGTGAGGATAATTATATCGAATTCATCATTAAAATTATCCAAGAAAGTTAAAAAGTTATCTAAGTTTACCGTATTCCTTATATTTTGGTGAATTATTTTTAAATTGTACCCATACCAGTCATATATCTTTATTTCTTCAAGGTTATCTATTATTATATTATTGTACATTTTCTCTAAAAAATCATTATTACTGTCCTCCATAATTAAATATTAAAAAGATATGCGTCAGGTTTTGAGATATTTTTATGTTAGAGAAAATAAATTTATAGTAATTAAAATGTACACAAATATTAATGGTCATTTGACTTGTGTAAATGTGATATGGTCGATAATAATAGATATGAGTAGTTATTATCGTTTCCTTGTAAATTTGAATACATTGGCATACAATTTTATTTCCAGAAAGTAAGAAAATACGACAGGATATTAAATTAACGGTTGTAAGATGCAATAATTTAACAATAAAATAGTTTGGATATTTAACAATAGATGGTGTTTTAATTGTTTCTGTGATTTTGTAAAAGATAACATTTAGGCACAAATACAGAATGAAAGGATAAAAGTAGATTAATTCATGATAGTTATAAAGAGTACAATGGAATTGAAAAACATTTATAGAAGAGGTTGGTACATTTATTCTAGTCACAAGCCAGAAATATATTTTCAGGTTATCAGAGTATACACTAGTAATCAACATATTAATAATATATGTAAAAATGATGTTTACAATATTGATCATCATATTGATGGCGTCTGTTTTACCGACAAGCGTTTTGATAATAACAATAATTCTACAGAATGTTTTTGGGTATACATACTGTAAAAAAGAAACTGTTTCCAAAAGGTCTTTAAAATAAAAACATAAAAACAAATTTAAAAATAAAGTTTCTAACACATTACTTGTTTTTGAAATATTACAAAATAATTGATAAGTGCGTTCCTCATAGTAATAAGAAATGAAATTGTTATTATTTTTCATCTTAGTGGCGACTGTTCTACCGACTAGTTTTTCAATAAACGCGCTCAATCTTGTCATAATAACGAGTGACATTTGGTTCACATAGTTGAGTTGAGCCTGGAATAATTTTGTATGCTTCAATGGCATATAAGTTATATATAAATGAATAAGTAACATTGAAAAATTTAGCATCGATTGTTGAATTATTTTTATTTCTTTAGTATAAAGTACTATGGTTAATGCCAAAAAAAATCTCTTTTTCAGTATAAATAATAACTGGTTTGTATTAAAAGTGAGTGTAAAAAAGATAATTCTATAATAATAGAAACTTAATTTAGTTTTCAAGTTCTTTCTTATAATAATAAATATTTAATAAATATTTGATAAAATTTAAGGTGAATGTTTAAAAAATTTAGGTATCATCATTCCCTTTCCTCACCTAATGGTACATAGGGCACTGCATCGGTACACCGATTGCAGCGTATCTTAATTATTTTTGTTACATCAAGGTAAGATGATTAGTCTTACGGCTCAGGGACCATGAAATATTCTAGTGTAAAAATACCCTTTGAAATAAATACATATATTATACTAATCTTTTAGTATAATATATTTATGAAAAATATATTTATTAAATTAGCTTACAAAGATTTTTTATATATTTTTCAACTGCTTGCGCTCTTTTAGAACATTTAACTCAGTAGACTATTTTCTCCTTGTCTGTTTGTGTTATAAAATGTACGGATAATCCTTTCCTTAGCGATGACAAGGCTATCAGTTATAATAATATCCTCACGTCAGACAAGGGGTGGCTCCACTGAAAAGGATTCAAAGGACCCCGTCAGATCAACAGTTAAAGCTAAACTCACATTTGCCTTTCAATGGAAGCCTCACGCGCTAGAGACGTGTCCGGATTAGCGAATGGCCCACATTGCCTACTACAGCCGCACACGTCTCGATAATTTAGCGGTTAAATCAAAAGGGTTTGGATTATACGGGGGAAATTAAACCACCATCGCCAGGTTAAAAAACACCCCCAGAAAACAACATTAAGTTGAGGGATGGGTCAGGCTCCGTAATTCAACCTTTTTTCAAGGGTAAAACAGTGCAATAAGTAAAAAATACGCATCGGAAACGCGGTCTTATTTTTCTTTATCCAAACGTGTTCCCGCATTTTCTCCCTAGATTATGGTACAAGGGCAGATATTTTTTTACATACTTTAGATATTTACGTGTCTCTATTATTTTACTTTGTCAAAAATTGTTTATGGTAGGGGCTAGGAACATTCAAAAACCCAAAAAAGTGCCCAGTTTTATTTTTTGTCTTTTAAAACAATATATATATGTATATTTTTTTAAATGAAATAAATTTTTGCGTTCTTATGGTTTACCCAAACATTTCATTTTGACGGCCATTTTCAACGAGTTGTAAATAACTCAGTATTAGAAAATGGGAATCGAGTTGGGTAGAGTGCGATTCGAACCACAGACCTTTGGTCCGTGAGTCCGAGACACTAGCCACTGGACCACAACCCGAGATACATATCTTTTTGTAATATAAATAATATAAATTGTACATTGACGGGCATATTGCCAAATGGCCATTTCCCCCAACCAATCGGACGTACAGTTCGGTATACAAATATTTTTTTAAAAAGAAAACGTACAGTGACACAAAATTTCATTCTGATATTTTTTTTATTTTTTGAAAAATCCAACTTGGTTCAGCTTTGAAATGCGGAAAACAGGACAGCGAAAAGTTAATTTTTTTAGATTTTAGAAAAGCAAAATCAGTTCGACATACTGTTCTCTTTTTCGCATAGTATCGGGGAGGCATTTGCGAGAAAGAGACATATAAACTATGTTTAAATTCCAATTTATCACAATTTCCAGACACGGTCTATCCGTTTAAGAAATGAACATGAGAGTTGAGGAAAGTGGATGTTAAAATATAGGTGAAATGGTGAATTTGATTATTCTTATTATGTTTTTTAAATATATACAATAAAGTATAGTGTGATGCGTTTTGTCTTGTAAGGACGTTGTCAAGTATATTATTTATCTTGATTGTAAAATTGTCTCATTTGATTAAATAGTTATGATGTTTTGGAAATTAGCACAAACACAACATCTTGTTTCCTGAACATTTCATTCAATATGACTCCCGCGGTTTATCCCTTAAGGCAGGGCTGTCTTAAGCCCGGCCCATGCGGCCCGCGGCCCGTGGCTTATATTTGTCCGGGCCGCGACGTGTTTTTGATCTACCATTAATTAGAATTAATTTTTATTGCATCCCAAATAATTTAATGAAATATTTATTCGTTTGGTTTTCTTTCTCTATTATTAGGAGAATTTCGGGACTGTGAATTTGTTTCTCAAAACTAACGAACCTTAGCTTAAAATTAAGGTCGATGATGGGCAGTACCTATCTTTGTGAAAGTGTGTATTTAACTATGAATTTTATAAAATCTAAATAAAGGTCCTCATTGTCAGATAAGTCACTTTCACACACATTGCGTCTAACAACCTCTAAAATTAATGTTGATATTGACAGAGTTGAAATAAAATATTGGGTCTTTAACTTAAATACCTGAATTTTACACTAGATGTGAACACTTGTATATGTGTTGTAGCAAATCATTGACATATATGTCATTTTAAAGTTCTATTTAGCTAACATAATCAGTTTAGGCATCAAAAATCGCCTCGATTCGTTCATTGATTCCAAAGATGACCGATTTTTTTGGGATGACATTCACAAATTGCTAGGAAAAGAGAAAAATGATGTAACTTCCGATGAACAATACTTTGAATAACAGAATTAAACAAAATTTTCTTTCATAAACGCTCAAGTTTATTTTGAAAAAAAAACGGTATTTAAGCTATGAACCTAATACGTTAATGAAGAACTAATAAAATTAATTATATTATAACATGAAATCCCTCTTTTGCAATGCTAATCTCAATTTGAAAATAAGGCCAAGATTGGTAAAATGTTATACGTGGTCTGTATTGTTGTTGTGATATTTGGACTCTGAAAGTGAACACTATGGAATAGACTGGAGACTTTTAAGGTGTGGATGGATCTTAAAATGCTTAAAAGATATCTCGGACACACCTGATAACGAACTTAAAAGTCTTAAGTTGAGCTAGAACGAACAGAGAATTCTTAACCACCATAAAAGTTCGTAAAATTTCATATCTAAGGCATATAATGCGTGGAGAAAAGTACCGCTTGCTTTATTTAATTTTGATAGGCAAAATTGAGGGCTACAGACGAGTTGGAAGAAGAGTATTGTCCTGGCTGCGAAATATACGACACTGGAATGGCTTCAGGACTGTGGAGCAGATTTTCCGGGCAGCACAGGACAGAGAGTTTTTTGCCACAGTGGTTGCCAACGTTGAGGATACCTTACAGGGCACTAAGAGAAGAAGAATAAGATATTATAACAATGAAATCACATGGATTAGCCCGGGATCGTATTTGGTTTAGACAGCCCTGCTTAAAGGTACAGATATTGTTTTATTATGTCTTCATTATCAGTATAAAGAACTTTGATACTAACCTTATGACGTGGGAATTGCTTAAAGCCATTTAATTAATAGGTTAATAATTTAGGAGCATATCAAATTCTAAAACCCTCAACACCTTATGTTATGTAATATTCGGGTTATCCAAACTTTAACACATTCACATTCATTTCAAAGTTGCTTAAACCACCGTCTTCATAACCGGTCTAAATTCTGCACGTCAAATCAACTTAACACATCGTGTCACTGATGGCTGTTTAACAGAACATGAAGTTAACATATTAAATTTGAAAATGTTTACAGCAGTTAGTTATGAATCCATAATGTTTCCATTGAACCAACGTACTGTGGCCTAAATTCACAAAAGACGTTAAAAATAATTTTCAATGATTTATTACTAAAAACATAAATAAAATATTATTTTAATAATTTTTAAGGTTCTACCGTAAAAATAGGCAACAAATTTAGGTATAAATGAAATATTTTTAGTTGTTTTTGTTTAACGGTATTGATTTGTTTGTATATATGTATATATTTATAAATTATGTTTAATCAAAATTAACACTAGTCTACTTTTCGTCATTTACTTTATTTTTATTTAATCACATGTTATTATCGTCTTTTCTTGCTTCTTCTCCACAATTCTCTATTGTATTTACAAAATTTGCGCTTCGAATGATAACTTATTCTTTTTTTTCTTTAGTACATCTTGGAGTTCTTTAATTTAAATTAGATAATACAATATAGGTCTTCTCTATTTATATATATATTTATATGTAATATGGTTGATTTGTATAAAGATGTAAGATAAAAATTAACAAATTGAGCAAAAATTCATAAACCCAGATCTGAAGAAAAACGTGTGAGAAAACCAGAACTTCTTCAAGTTTTTTGTCATTTGTAAATCCCAAAATTTACCGATTTCGCGTAAAATTTTTCAATTCAATTCCAATACAAATTTATACGAAATTCATGACCCATAGAAACATGACGTGAATTTATTGATGTGTCAAA
This sequence comes from Micrasema longulum, assembly GCF_059751315.1. NCBI lineage: Eukaryota > Metazoa > Arthropoda > Insecta > Trichoptera > Brachycentridae > Micrasema > Micrasema longulum. Next base: position 74,022 of record NW_028277570.1, on the reverse strand, counting down.
ATCGACTGTTTTTCAGGGCAGTAATTTCAATGCTTGACATTGTTGGCTCTCAATAAGCTTCTACAAATTCTACATGTCTTTTTATATCCTACAACGATAAAGAATTTCTAAAAAAAATATCTTACGACACCTTATTATTCTACTAGTTATAACAAAATATTTTAATAATACGATATTGTAGAAGGAGCAAATTGTAAATCAATTCTACAATATTTAAAGTAGGATACATATCAGGATATGAAATGTAAATTTGATTATACAAATAAGAAAAAAGTAAACTGATAGAGGAATTGGATAAATGATACTATTTTTTTAGTAATAGCACCATTTTTAATGTTACAGATGATCACTTAAACCAGTTAATAGCAGTTCATAAGTCCTGTTAAGACCCAGTCCTCCATATTCCCTTCTCATATATATTCGTCATCCAGTCCTTGCCCACAAAAAATCAGAATATCGTTGATCAAACCAACTGATCCTAGAAGGTCAAAATTGAAAACTATTTTCAGGCGTTGCGCGTTGATAGTGGAAAAAAAGTTTAGTCGAATGAATCTCACCTGTTTAGAAACTTTTTAAAATCAATTTTACTTCCATCGTGCCAGGAGTTGAAACCGGGCTCAAAAATGGAGGTAAAATGGGCCAATAATATTAGTAATAATTAAACCAAAGATTTTAACGCTTCTACAGTAATGGTGTCACATAGTTATCATAGAATACAAGACTTGAAATATCTCTCCCTTTAAAAGCAGTATTTAACTACAACAGCCATAATAGTATTTTTATTGAGTATACATGTCTTTATGTTGTCTAAAAAAAGAGACTATTTCAGAAAACTGCTGCGAGATATTGTATAGATTTATAAACTATGAAGCGTTTTGTCCAGATGTTTATTGAAATATATGTGTGTTGATGTAATAATATTGAATTTTAATTTTTGCTATTATTTAATTATTTACATGCTCCCACTTTTCCTAATGTTGTATCCCAACTCTACACAGGGCCCTTCGGTCTCTAGAGTTTGTGATACGTTATTATCAATAAAAAAATAATCAAAAAATAAAGAAAATATATCAGTTTTAAATAACATATATACCGTACATAATAAAATATTATTTTTAAACACCGGTATTTTTGTATTTATTTTTTATATGAAATTTATTTATAAATGAATCTTTACATATTTACTCGTAAATTCATTTTCAAAACATATCGTGCTTTACTACATGTAACAAGACGTATCATTTCGTCACGTTTTTGGACAGTTTTTTGAGATTTAAATATTTTATTTATTTATTTCACTTTTTGTACATAACGTTATTTGTGCATTAGTGGGCTTATTACCAAATGGCAATTTCTTTCAACCAACCAATGAAATATATATATAACCAATAGAAATATCTAAATCATTAAAATATCTCAGTGGAGATGTAAAACCTGAGCTCTTAGCACGAGACAGTTTGTAATATACCAAATACATTCAATATCAAGACATTGCAACAATAATAGACACATATCGCACAGTGTTATAATATAGTTCGATATATTAATGCCATTGTAATTAGTGTAACATGCGTAAATATAAAACATTGTTTTCATATTATTTTGTAATAGAACTCTGTTATGTTTAATGTATATTTGTTTAAAGGCATTTATGTCATGTACACTAATAAAACTAAAAATAAAATAAAATAAATAAATAAAAATATCAAAACGTTCTTTAAATTAGTCAAAAAGTATGGTTTCAATAAAAAATCACCAGAATTCTTCATTAGCACTTAATTTGATTGAAACACGAAACCCTTCGCTTTAATTAATTAGTGATACTCAAAAATAATAATTAAATTACCTATCGTTTTAGGAAGCGATAAATTACAAGCAAATTCTAATGATTTTATTACAAAAGATAATTAGAGATACTAAAATATGGAATGAGGTTTGATTCAAATCTTATTTAGATTATTCGAGGAATTTAAAGAGTAATTTTGCTTGCTTCTCGGGTAATTAAATTTTAATCGTTATAATATCGTGTTACAATCTATTCTTTGTGTATCGCAGGTTATGATCGTTGAAGAATATTAAGATAGACAGATGATTATCTTTATGGAAAACATAGTGAAGTGATTCTGGAAACAAATGGAAACATACGTATATATTAAAAGTATTTAAAAAATGTGCATCTACAAACGTTAGGAAGAATAAAAACTGATAAACGTAGCGTACATTTTATAATATATACAATTTTTTGTTCACTTGGCTCAGCTGTATGAAACAATACTTACAATTTTCTTGTTATATTACTTTAAAATATTTTATTTGTTTTTTCATTTATTCTTAAATTGTTAAAACTTTCTACTGAAAATATTGTATAATTTTTAGGTTTAGATTTTTTTTAAATCTTGGGTAAAAGGAAATTTATGTTATTTAAAAAAAAATATATTTAAAGCCAAATATGTTAGTATTATAATTTTTTGTAAAAGGCATATTTTCCATTTATGTTAAAAAAATAAAATATACAATAGCTATATCTGGGTGAAATTTAAAGAATGTTAAAAATACTAAATTTTCCTAGAAAGTTTGGACCGAAAATATTTTCGGGTTGTGGTCTCGTGGCTAGTGTTGCGGACTCATGGATATGGGATCATTTTCTAATCGTGAGTTATTTACAACTCTTTCAAAAATTCCCAAAAATAGAACAGTTTGGGCAAACAATAAGAACGCAAATATTGAAAAAAAGAAAAAGATTATATAAATTTCAAATTGAAATTTTAAAAATCCCTTGAGAAATAAATGGAAGAACTAAGGTAAAAACATGCGTAAATGACTTTTTTGTCATGCTCTGTTCGCCTGTTTTAATTTATCAAAAAATTCTTTCATAATACCAAATGGTAAAGTAAAATAGTACTCTAAATGGATTAAAGCCACTTGAATGTACTTGAATTTTCATTTTAACTCAATCAATCCATGGGAATATTTTGAAACGCTAAAGTCACCCGTCTATCCAAATTTGTATTGTTACGGCCGGCGGCAGTGCGCCGAAACAATTTTAGCGACATATAAATTTAGTCGTTAGTTCGGAGAAATAATTAGTTTTATTTTGTAAAATATAATGTGGTCTGTGGGACCGGGTTAAGTATATAGAATACTTAGGGTCAATGGTCAGCTAGTTTGTGCGTCGGGCCTTAAATAAAGATGCCAAAATATGCATATAATATTATCAGACACCTTCGTAAAAACGACATTCTATGAAACTTTCAGAAATATTTCTCTAGAACGGAAACAAATAATTTTTTTGAACTTCTCAAAAAGAGTGTTGCGTAGCTTAAACATTCATATACAAATCTCTGAACTTAAATATTTGCATGGAACGCTTATTTAAACGGTGCAAATGATTTGTTTTTCAATTGCAAATACGGAACTCTGTTATTAAAAAAATATTCAGGATGTAAATTTTGGCTACCTACTTGATATTTGCATAAAACAGGAAAGTAAATCTTCTTTATTAAAAAACAGAAAATACATACATCCTTACCCCAGAATTACACTATAATATGCCTGAATCGACCATTTTGCAGGATTGCAAAAAATGAATAAAAAATAACGATATTTGAAAATAAGCTAAATGGTAAATATTTCTCCATACTTTAAGTCAAATGATCCCTTAAACCAGTCGATGACAGTTAATACTGATTATATTAATTATGATTTTTATTCTAGTAAAAATTTTAATAGTGCAGAGATAATTTTACTCTATGAAAAAAACAAAAAAGTATTTTATTAAATAAATAACGAAGAAATATTTTAATCAATTTGAAAAAATAAAAACTTCGTAAAAAAAATAAATAAAAAATCATAGCAAGAATGTGATCGGGCTGTGGTCCCTTTGGCTAGTGTCTCGGACTCACGTCTTAAAGGTTCGTGGTTTGGATTCTACTCTACTCCAACTTGATCACATATTTTAATAGTGAGTTATTTACAATTTGTTGAAAGTGGCCCTCAAAATGAAATAATTGGGTAAATCATAAAAATGCAAATATTTTTTTTTTAATAAAAAAAATGAATGAATATATTCGACTTGCAAAGAAAGTAATGATTTTCTAGATAAATGAGATTCAATATAATTAATTCCATTATATTCTGTCCTTAGGGCGGTTTTAGCATTTGTATCCACCACTCGAACAGGAGTGAGTGCATCTACCTTGCAGTTGCTCGAAGATGCGTGTTGTTGGAGCTTTTCAAGCATTCTCATAAGCTCCAGGCTCTCTGGCAAAGTAGGGCAGCGATGGAGTTTGCCCGTTCAGCCGTAAACATTTTAGAGGCTATTGTGATGAAAAAGCTCCGAGGGGCGAAGCACCCACCTGAACTTTCCCATCCAAACACCAGATAAGCCAAGTAAAGCATGAGACCATTAAAACCTTTTATCAAAACAAATCTCCTCCATTCCATGTGACCTATGCACCTTACGAATCCTCGAATAAAATTCATTTTTCTAATTCAACATCTGTTTATACAATATTTTTAAAATACAAACTCTGACTGAGACAAAAAATATAGTAACGATGTAACAAAATTGTAAAACTATAATACATATCTACTGAGATATTACAAGGTAGGAACTATACAAGGTGTTCTTTAAACCCTTTTATATACGAAACCATGATGATCAGTATGGGCAAGAATACATATAAGCATATTTAACAAAATATTTAGAACAAATATTTTTTTTAAATAAATTATTTTTAAAAAAAATGGGTGTTTACTTCTGCAGGGGAAAAATGAGGAGAACGCGGCGCAGTATCAGACTTCCCCCTCTTCCCTTCTCGTTTCTCCTCTGCAGAAGTAAACAACCATTTGCTTTTTTCCATCCATCATGGTTTCGGATGTGACAGGGTTTGATGAACACCTGTATACAAAAAAATGTTTATAAATAAATGTTTCCTATTGAGTTCTATTACTTAAGCAGTCCAAACAATTGCCTACATGTATTGTTATAATATTGGACCCTTTATTTCTTATTTCACGCTGTTTATGTATAGTTGTTTTTAATAATTAAAATTATTATCATCATATTCCTTTAAACAACCGGAAACTGTCATATGTCTATATATGAGTTCGATTCACAGTAATCTTGAGTATGCCTCATGCGTATTGAGTCCGCAATATCAAAATAATATAAATTCAATAGAATATGTTTTAAACAAGTTCTTAAAGTACCTTTTGTATGAGTTTAAAATTTTTGACCCACGTTCAAATTCAAATTACATGCAACTCCTAACTCTTTTTCATTTTAATTCTCTGATAAAACACCGCGTTGTTTTCGATATAAAATTTCTGAAAAAATATTAAACTACAAAGTAGATACTAATCTCCTAAATAAAATACAAATAAATGCGGGATTGAGAACACTCAGACTTTGAGAAATATTTAAACTGACTTTGTTTTCAAATAATGCCACATACCACACACCTATGGCCCGCATGTGTCGGGAATATAATATATACTGCCGAAACAATAAAATTGTCATTTTTCATGATACTCTCAACTTTCGCGAATAATCTCTTAAGAATAAATCTTATTCAATAAGTACACACGTACAACTTATTTTTTATTGCATTGTATACCGTATAAAAAAAATATTCAAAAATATATATTATATCTTAATATATAAATCTATTTTGTATTATTCTATAATTGAAAATATATATGCATGTAAAATTGTATCGACGAATGCTTTCAAATTGTATGTTTTCTAGTATGTATCTTTATTGAATTACCTAATAAAATAAATAAATAAATAAATAATTCCGCACATACCTACACATGGAGGTCAAATATGTAGTAAAGAAGATTTTTTTAATTTCGTCACTGCACTTAAAGAAGCGTAATGAGCGTAATTTAAAATTTGTAAATCTTTCTAAGTATAGGTATATTTCAATATTGAGCGCAAGTTTTATTCTTTATTACCTTATAAAAAAAATATTTTCCTCAAGATTTCTATCGAGATCCGTGATTCCAAAACGAAATATCTAATCACTTCATGAAAACAAAAATTGAATTACTGAAAAATACTCGAAAGCAAAAAACAAGGCGAGAGGCTTCGTTATGGACGGGTATTTAAACACTTCATCCCAATACATAAATCAAATACAAAAGAAAATTGAGACCGGGAAATTACGAGTTAGAGCTTACGAGAAAAAGGGAAGAGATGTTAGAAAATAAGTAATCTAATGACTCTAAGATTAGAAATGAAGAAAATTTTACGCATCATTTGAATTCGACAAAATGGTGTCATTTTGACGTGAATTCAATGATAATTGAACATTTCAATCTCAATGACCACAACTCACCGAAATTTCTGTATTGAAAGAACATTTAAAAAAATCAACGTTTTAGTTAAAAATGGCCACTTAAACCAGACAATTACAGGTCATAAGCCTTGTAAATGCCTAGACTTCATATTACCTTCTCAACAATGTTTTCGCTCTCTGTTGAAATAAATTTAAATATGAATAACTCCCTAAGGAAGAAATCCAGCCAGTCTGCAAGCATTTGGACAGACTCAAACATTGTTAAAAAAATATTTTTTATATGTAGATATATATATCTCTTTCTAATACAAATGAAATTACTCTTACTCAAATGAAAGACATAACCCCCACAATACATCACATACAAATAATATAATCACTAGATCCTCAACACATAGACAACTTAAACAAATACAAACTAAAACCACTTTCGGACAAAGGAATTTTGAGTATTATTCAATTAAAATCCAAAACCTACTTCCACTATCTATTAAAACAATTAGTAACGAGAAAATGTTTAAAAAGGCCATATAAAAATAAATAGTGGAGCAAGGCAGAAGGAAATGGATTGTCTCATTCGCCCATACCAATATGGAATCAACTGCTCCACAAGTGTATAGCTTATGTTAGGTTTTTGTTATTTTCATTGTGTGTTTTGTAATATAAATAATATAGATGTACATAAATACCTTGTTTTTAATATTTGTTAATTATTTTCGTTTTTTTTAAGTTAGTCTTCTTTGTTTATTCTCAAATGTAATTAAAAAAAAGTGTATTGTTAAGTGTCCTCGGCACGGGAAACCAATCAGGTCACATTATTTTTATTATTAATTATAGTTTGTAAGCTAAAAATATGAATAAATAAATAAATTAATGTGTATCGTAATTCGCCCATATCTCTTTATTCGAATTTTTGACTGAAATAGCTGTTTAAACTTGAATTAAAACTGTGTTTTTTGAGTTAAGGTAAAGTTTCGCGATACAAAGAATCCTTAAAATCGTGAATCAAAAACGCTCCTTAATGTTCAAACACCCTCTAATTAGAAAATTATTTGCGTTGCTCAAATGAAAACGCTAATTGAAATCTAAAACCAGGTAGAACGTTGAATAAATAAGTATAGAGTTGATTATAACATCCCGAAGGATTCAGGATTCAAAGAATCACCACACAAACGACAATGGAGGCTTAAACAGAATCCTGAATTACACACCAAATAAACACAAACAGACTGTTTTTGTTGAAAAAAAGGATCTTTATAAAGGACAGGACGAAGAATAATTAAAGCCCAGGGGTCTACGAAGGTGTTTTAACAAGCAATTAAATATTATTTGGCATTCTAAACAAAATAACTAAGCATGTTTTTAAAATGCACGTTGTCAGCCTCGTGTTGTAGTGGTCAGCGTGTTTGCCTACCATGCAAGATGTCTCGGGCTCAATTCCCGCAAGGGTTGACATTCAATATTTATTTAAAAAGGTGTTTCTACACAAGAATATTTCATAGTTCCTGGACTGGTACCTGGATCATAAGACCAATCATCTTACCTTCACGTTAAAAAATGATAGATACCCTGCGATTGGTGTGCCAATGTAGTGCCCTATACACCATTAGGTGCGGAAAGGGAATAATGATGATGATGTTTTTTTAAAATGCATTTCAAATGAGAGAACATACGTAGTGTATGTTTATTTAGTAAAATAAAAATGTATATTTTAAAACTAACTTAACACATATCAGGATACTACTTGCAAATCCGGCAAAATACATATTTCTTTATTTTGAGCAAATCACATAAAACTGATACAATACTTAACTTCAACTTTTTTTTAAACATTTTTTATTATAATCAGTAAATATTTTATACGTAAGTAGTGATGACATAAGCATGATTATGTCAAGAAACAGTAGTGTAATAATAAATTTAATTTTATACATTACCAACTTTGCAATACTCTAGTAGAGGTTGCCATGTTTGCAACAAAGCCAACAATTTAAAAGTCAAATCTTACAAATTAAGCCTTATTTTGACTGACAAAGTTAAAATTATTGTAAAAAAATGTATTCTGAATTAGTTTCAATTGAAATCTCACTTTTTTTTAATTTTGGTTTTTGCCGGGTTTGCAAGTTGTACGTAATTTGTAACATACTTGTTCTCATTTATGTAACATACTCATACATTAAAACTTTCTAAATATAGACCACACACAAGTTGAATATTATAACACAACTATTTTCAGGTATTCTGCTTACCCATCTTCAGGTGTAACCATTAAGTAAACCAAAGTACAGAATACAGAATAGTAATTAGGTACTAATAGTGTAGGGTGGAGGGGGTAAGGCAAGGTGGAGTGAAGGGGCTGGATGGGTTCTTCTATTTATTGAAAATATTAAAAGAAGTGTTAAAAAATTTAAAATTCAATATTATTAAATAAAGTTCTTTCAGAATTAATTTTTTTTCATATATATATATATATATTTTCAAAAGTATTCATTTTTATGCCTTTATTTGTAACATAACGCAAAAAAATAATTTTACGTGGATGAAAAGAGTGATTCGTTTCCGTTATATGATTTGCGTACTCAGATAAACTATTGCCTATAAGTCTGCAGCGGTGTTCGTTGGCCCTTATTTTTAAATTTCCCGCAGATTGGCCGATATATTTGCTATAACAATTGTTAATGAAAAGCGAACTGCAGCGAAAAAACGAATATCATTCAGTTTTGTAAAAGGTTAGAAATATTTGAAGAAAGGACAGGAACTCGGAAATGGACCTACCTTTGATGCGATGAGGATGTTATTCAACTTTGGGCACTGGATTATGAAATTCACTATGAATTTTAGAACGATTTATGATAACTTTTACAACAACACACGGCGAATTTCTTTGAAATGTTTTTGTGTAATCTCTAAAATGTTGCTTGTTTTGTTCCAAATCCAAATGTTTTTTTTTGTATATATTCTATCATGATGTAAAGTAGGTATCATCAGGTCGAGTTAAAGGCAGAATAGGAAAGAAAGGTAATCAGCCAGGAATAATATCGATAAATGCTGTTATTTTCTAAACAACAATCTACACATGTATATTCATAGACACCACTTTTTCTAAACGACTGATTTTTGATTTGGAATTGTCGAAAATTTTTCCTTAATTGTTATTCTTAATCAAAAAACCTAAAACTACTTGTGTTATAATATTAAACTCGGGTGTTGTCTTTATATGCAAAATGTTTTATAAATCCATTCAGAATGTAATTCTACAAAGTAAATTCTAAAACAAGAAATAGTTAAACATTTCACTCCATTGTCACTTTCTGTATTATCCAGCCATCTGAGTTTTGGTCTGCCTCTGCTTTCCTGAGTTGTATAAATAATATTTTGTAGGGAACGATTATCATTCATTTTTCGCACATGGCCCAACCATTGTAATCACTTATTTTTATGAATTGTGCGATGATGGTTTGCCAAATAGTGCCTCTAATTCATGATTAAACCGTCTACTTCACACTTTGTTTTAGTTGACAGCACCAAATATCTTTCTAAATATATTTTTTTTAAATACTAATACCACGTTTTCATATCTTTTGGTCATAACCCAGCATTTGGCACCATATGCAATGACCGGTCTGAGGAGATTAAAAAAAAATAATGGTCTTAGTTTTGCTATTGCGCAATTTGGACCCCGGATGTTTAAACAAGCCATAAAAACACATGTTTGCTACCAATACCGTGTTCTTAACTCGGTATTATAATTTTTATCATTAGTTGACATTGTCTATGTGGTGTGAAAAGTTTATTTGTGGCTTCCTTGCTAACATATATTTAGTCTTAGATATATTTATTTAAAGACCCATGTCACTTGCAGCCATCTCTAACTTTAAGAAATCATCTTTCGATCCCGGGATAGTTCTGGAAATTAAGTCTACGTCATCTGCATAGGATAACATCTGGGAAGTTTTTCTTTAAAAAAGTTCCTATTGTCTTTACTCCTGCGTCTCTTATGGATTTTCCCAGAGCATTATTAAACTGCAGGCATGTGAGTGCATTAACTTGCCTTAGATCGTTGTATGTCTAGAATAAATCAGATTCACTGTTTTGAACCTTCACCAAGCATTGCGTTTTAGACATTTTCCTCTTATAAAGTCATTTAAGCTTTTAAAGAATCCCTAATTCAGCCATTGCCTTGTACAGCTTCGATTTTTGATACTTTAATATGTCATTTTAAAGTAATAAACATGTAGCCAATTTAACCGACTTTCATCATCACTTTTCCAATTCCATACTTCATTCCCATACATTAAAGTTGGCACTAGAACTTTCTAGCCTAGACTTCCATATATGGTTTCCCTCTGTGGCAACAAATTTAGATCTGAATAACTCCTTACGGGGGAAATCCAGCTAGTCTGAAAACATTTGGACACACTCAAAACGTCTCAATTTTTACTCAAGATCAACAAAAAAAAACACCATCATTATTTCAGCAAAAACAAACAATTCTTTGTTTTTTGTAATGTTTAAAAAATTGAGGCCCGATACGCCACAGTTTGTGCAATGCGGGATTTTTTCAGTGGTTTTCCATCAATGAGCATTCTAATACGCAAGTTTTGAACCCAGTTTAAATTCGATAATCGAAAAATGACAGTTTTCGACCCTATCGAATATACAGTTATTGACGTCACGCATCTTCTTTTTAGAATAGTTTCAGCTATTTTAGTTTAAAACTACATTAATAACATGATGTCAACGAGGCTCAAACACCATTAGTATCGATTCAGCTGAAAGTAGGCCATTTTAGCACTCAATGTACCGGAACAGTTGCAAAAGCCTACGGGAAGTTGCGCCGGCGGGAGAAAAAACACAAGGCAGTAGGCAGAATGAAAAGAACTAAGAAATCTAGGCGTCTGACATAAGAATACACATGTGGAGCAGTTGATTCAATATTGGTATGGGCAAATGACACAATCCATTTACTTCAACCTGGCTCCACTATACATTTTTTATAGCCTTTTTAAACATTTTCTCGTAACTAATTGTTTAATAATAGTGGAAATAGGTTATAATTTTGTTGAATAATACTCAAAATCCTTCAAACGGATTTTGAGTATTATTCAACAAAATCTATAACCTACTTCCACTATCTATTAAAACAATTAGTTACGAGAAAATGTTTAAAAAGGCTATAAAAAATGTATAGTGGAGCCAGGTTGAAGTAAAATGGATTGTCTCATTTGCCCATACCAATATTGAATCAACTGCTCCACAGGTGTATTCTTATGTTAGGTTTTTGTTATTTTCATTGTGTGTTTTGTAATATAAATAATATAGATGTACATTAAAACATTGTTTTTAAAACTGTCTGAATATTTGTTAATTATCTTTGTTTTTTAAGTTAGTCTTCTTTGTTTATTCTCAAATGTAATTTCAAAAAAGTAAATTGTTGAGTTAATCGACAATATTGTTGAAAATATTATAAATATTTAAAGCGATTTTTTTAGACTCTAATGATATGACTATTCATGTATATAAATTAAATTTTCATTAATATTATTTAAGTTTTGAAAACGTGTACTTTCCAAACGGATCGGAGTTGGCGTCACGTCACTTTGACGTCACACGTTATGCCCTCTGAGTGCGTAGTTAAGATATACTAGAAAGAAATTGAACATTTTCCATACTTCTACAGAAAGTTACGCTGTAGCTCGATATTTGTATGCTCTCTCTTCGATGCACACGCGAATGCGATATTCTGAAATGAATTTTACTCCTAATCAATATTGACTTATATTCATTGATAGCGGTCACAAGCGTTGTGTAGTGCATTACATAACTTTATAAACATGTCATTAAATTAAAAAAAAGTGTTACTCCCAATATAATTATTCAAAATATTTAAGGGTAGTAATAGATAATAAGTTAAAATTTGCATCACATTATGAGTATATGAACAACGAAATTTCTAAAAATATAGGATTTTTAAATAGAATAAAAAAAAATCTCAATTAAAATAAAAGTGCAGGTAAACGACGTTTTGCGCCAGTTTACAATTATGCCAGAATGCTGCCGGCAGGGTGTGGGATTCCCCGGTTTGGCCGACACCAGACGACAGTAGGCGCCGCGATTCTAATAGCAGACACACTTTTACAAGTTGTTTTATTATATTACCATGTACACGAGCAGCCTATTGTGTGTGTGAAATTATTTCCAAGTTAGTTTTCGATTTGTTTTTAAGAAAAATAAAAAGATATGATTGTATTTTTTATTTTATTATTATTAAAATTAAAATAATATTTAAATATTCGTAGTTTATTTTTTGATTCTGCAAGAAAAAAAGCAACAATCAAAGCAAATAAAATTGGATCCTTTTTTCAAAAAAGAGTGAGAATTTAATTTAGTACCGACAAACTGGTGAGTTAATATTTTCTTAAGTGAGTGTGTGCGGACCAACTACTGCTTTACAAAATTATGACAGGAATGGTTGACTGTACATAGCTGCTTGGTTTAATAACAATACATGTGCCAGCCAGGATTTGTAGACGGTACCACCTGTTTCATGTACCAATAAGTAAAACATCGTATGTTAAAAATGCTTTTTTTCGTAGGACTTTTTCAATGTACAAAACAAAATTTAAAAATATAGATTACACAAACATCACTCTGTCAGATTTAAAATTTACACTAAAAATGTATTATGTAACTTAGTAGACATTATAATAATAAATATGTACATCTCTCCTCCCCTCCTTATCCTCTCTTCAAGCATTTTTGTCCTTATCCCGCCCAATTTACAGTAACTTAATGTTCTTACATAAATATTTAAAAAATCTTTGATTATTGAGTATATGAAAATAACATTTTTATATTCATAAATTGTATGTATTTATTTGATATGTAATATATTTTCTTTACTAACTTTGTATACTATGTGGAAATATGTTATTAGTTCTGAGTTTATACACTATATCTGTTTGTTTACTATAAATATGTAAGTAGAACTGTTGATTTCCCAAATAAAAAAAAAAAAAAAATCATTTATTTAATGAGATTATTATTTATTTTGTAAAATAATTTGAACTGTATTTATTAAAAACATTTATTGTTTATTTTTAATATATACAGGATATGTATTAAATAAACATGTTAGATTTTAATTAGAATTTTGATAGGGAACCTAACCTTATTTCTTCCATTATATTTGTGTTCATTTTACACCGATTTTTTTTACGCCGGTGTCTCTCGGAACGGAACCCCGGAGTAAAAAGACGTTTACCTGTAATCAAATTTTTAAAGCAATCGTTTTGCCGAATTCCAATTTTTCTTTTACTGTTCTCTTTCTGAGCATTGAAAATCAATATAATGTCATGCAGAAAGTTCAGAATAGGGTAATGAGGACAATATTGAGAAGTGGAAGATATACGAAAATTCAACGTATGTTGACGGTAATGAACATGTTTTTGGTAAAGCAAAGAGTAATTTAAATACTTTAGTGTAAATTAAAAAAAAAAAAAAAAACTATTGGCCGAATACATGTTTTGTGATGTTCAGCGCAATAATGAAATTCACCGCCATCCTACGAGCGAGGTGAAGGTTTCAGACTCCACAAAATAAGAATCCAGGCAACTTAAAACAATATGTATCATAAAGGACTTAAGATGTTTAATAAGTTGCCAATATATATTAGGGATGCTGGGTCTATGGCATCGTTTCGTGGGATGGCGATGATTTTTGTTAAAAACAAACATCCATATAGGTAGATATAGTATCATCGGAAAACGTCTGAATTTAGTAACTATATTTTGTTTTTGAAATTATTTTGGTAAATAAATTGTTTAGTATTTAAGATATAACTAGGTATTCAAATTTTATTTGCACAACTCTCTATTCAAATAAATTGTTTTACAATGGTTGAAACTTGTGAAACCCATTCTTTATTTTAATAATACCTATACTATTTGTACATTTTCTTGTGCAAATGGTAGGTAAGTTGAATATTTTCTTATTTTGATCTAAAATTTATTTGTAACAATGAACTTTATTAAAAATATTAGATAAATTTATTCATTAAATGTTGAATTTACAAAATAATTGTTATTATTTCAAACTTACTTCTCAGATAAATCTAATATTTTTAGTTCTCTTTTTATTTGGATCTTTAGAAAATATTTTACATTATGTTGCATTATTTATTTATTTATCTTTTGTTTATTTTGGGGGAGTTTCATGTCTTTTGACCGAGTTTAGGTGGTGTCTATAATGGGATTATCTGACTTTTTTTTTTTCTATTCCAATCTTCTTTACAGATAACTGAGAAATTCCTTATTCGTTGGAAGACAACCCTTCCACTTTCTTGGATTTTTATTTTTTTATATTTTTCTCAAATACTTTATTTTTTATGGTTGGAGGAATCACCTTCGTTGATGGATAATCAACATTGAGTGTGCTGGACGTTCACCACCGCTTGACACTGCGTATGTCTCTATAAATTTTAATTTTTAGTTTCAGATATAATTTTTAATGTAGCCAGATAAGTCATTGTAGCGTTTGAGTCCATTGTTTATTATTTTTGACGACTCTGCATATGTCCCTTTTTTAAAAATGTGGTATTGTTATTATTTTCTGGTATTTTATTTATGTAAATAAGGATATTTAGTTACTTAAATGCCGTAGTCTTCTATGTTTCCCAATGTAATTTTTGTTTAATTTTTACCCTCTTAATTTTTGACAAGTACAACTTAATATTGATGCATAATTATTGGTAAGTATATACTTTAACTTTATTATTATATTTATTAAATAACATATTCTACCATAAATGTAGATGTGTTACTATTATTACTTTTTTGTATTATTTTGTACTCATTTTTACTATCAATCAATTACCGAATTGAATTATAAAATGACCATAAATTATTAATAACATATTGCCATGTATTATTATATAACTTTTCTGCCTTCCATTTTTCAACATGTATAAATTTTTATTATTTATATTTTTCTAGTATTATTTTGTAAATTGTTTCAATTATTTTGTACATTGTTTAATATGTTAATAAATGTTTTTAATTTATATATAGAAAAATCTCGACTTAACACGGAATTTTCAAACAAGTCGGGACTCAAAAATATATAATTGTGCTCTATGATAAAATTGTGAATTTTGTGCATTAAATAAAAAATAAAAAAAAATTACATCATACTGACGTGTTTTTTGAATATTTTATAGTCCCTGGATTTTCGCATATTTTTTTTTGTATTTACATTAGCTAATTTCTGGACTGGGAAATAAAGCTTAAAAAATATAATCTTACCATCATGTCACAAAAATGATTACGATACGCTGCGTTTTGTGCAGTGCTCTACATATATGCATCGTAAGGTGCGGAATTGGAATGAATTCGATTCGATTTCTCTACATAAGGGAGTGCGGATATTATCCATGGCTATTCCACTCTCCGGGGTATGGTCGGTTACAACAGTTCAACAGTTCAAAGGCCAGAAGGGATGTGAATCTAACTGCTCATTTCTTTCGATTGTTGCGCAAAACTGTCGAAAACCCTAAATTCATACAGATGATTCATAACAACATATATTGTTCCATACTCCATATAAAGCACCAACCCGTCAATCGTTTTGCCTGTTGGAAGAGCTACCTCTATGTGGAACAATATTACTTCGGATATTGATATTTCAACGTGTTTGAAAGAGTTTTCGTGACAAGATTCTTTGACTTTTTAAACCTATTCTCGTGTTATTTTATACAAACCTACTTCGATTAATTTTATTTATTATTTGTAAATGCATAAATAATATAAATAAATACAATAGAAATTTATTGAATTTTTATATAAAAGGTTATTAAAATTAATTAAGCTCATTGTTTCGGAGTTCAGTAGTACCAACACCTCAAACTCTCAAAGTGCAGGCTGTATTTGCGCGGATTCACATTAAGGCGTACCCTTTCATGTACAATTACTAAGTTCAGATAATTTAGCCTCGAGAGCAGTTTTGCAGAGAACTTCAGGAAATCCTTCGGGAAGAAAACAACAGATCCAGAAATTTATGCATATCGTTTTCGTTCTTCTAAAACTTGAATAAAGACAAAGATGCAAGTTACAAATGCTGCTCTAGCGAGGAAAAGCATTAAAGTTTTTTTATTCAAAAGAAAATAAACATTAAAAAGCAAAAGATAAAAATATTATTAACGTATTTGTTTATAAATTACCTCAAATTAAACTATTACCCATTGGGGAAAAAAGAAAAAATAGAGGAAAGCGGAAAAGAGGAGAGATTAAGGAAGGAAAAGGAGATGTTTCTTCATTTTGATTGATGTCATTTAAACAGAGATAATATAGTAACATATTTGATGGTAGATGGGAGATGATTTCAAAGTCGAGCCGCATAGACAATATATGAGTTAAAGAAGAAAGAAAAATTGTGAATGGGTATTAAGAGAATGCCTTGAGAATTAGAACGAAGAGGTAAACTATGAACTGATGAGCGTTGACGGAGGTATAAAGAAGCGTTAGGACTATGAAGTACATTGAACAGAAGTGAGAGGGAGTGATAGTCTCTCCGCTGTCTAATTTTGAGCCATTTCAGTTGCCTACGATAGTCAGAAATGTGGTCATATTTTCTAAGACCAAAAATATACCTTTTACCATGTATTCTGAAGTTGTTCATGTTTATAGAGTTGCTCACAGCTTAAACCAATCATGGAAACATCAGCGTAATCTAGAATGGGTAGTAGTATCGATTGTACAAGAGTGCATTTAGTATTAAAAGGTAAATATTTTTGCAACCTTCTAAGTGAGTGTAGACTAAAAGATGTTTTTCGGCTTAATTAATTAGTATGAGCTCGCCAGCATAGATATTCACCCATTAGCTGTACAAGATCTCGATTAATCAAATTGTATGTCTGACCAAAGAACCCGGAGGTGCCAAACAAGGCAAGCAACTAGGTAAGAAAGGGTTGACAGTATAATATGACTGTACGGGATGAGAGCCAGGGCATAGTCTAGTACCAAAGAGTTCCAGAAAAGGAAAGCAAGCTGGTTCGCTAGGAGAGTCCTGAGTGGGTGTCCTTACCAAAAAGTAGCAAGAATTTAGGTGAGCAGAAAGGTTAGAGGACGATCCGGAATACTCTGACTTCTGGGGCTAGAAATCCGCCTTATAGAGGCAAAAATCGGGGGGGGATGAGAAATTTAGGGGTCTCGCGAGGCCTGAGGTAAGCGCGGGTGGCTGGAGGGCATCGCATTGGAATGCAGCCAAATATGCAAACCTGTATCATATGTTATAGGAGTTGTTTATACGTAACTATATCGTGAGAAACGGATAACAATATGCGAAAAAATGTATAGGGAAAAAGCAGGTGCTATATACTTTTATAATAAATTATTAAGTTTTTCACATTATATTGAAATGTTTATATTATTTTTAATATGTATCTTTTTAAGGTAAAAGGCACTGCGTGCCGTGTATGTTAATAAATAAATAATTAAATATTATTTCTAAATTTATTATTTTCTGCCTGAAATCGGTCAGGATTATTTTTCAGCTTAGTTTTTGCTAAAATCAATTATTTTATAGCATGTAGTGCCTTCGTTTTGTGAAGATCATATCCCTTAAAATTAGCAATCCGTTACATGTGAAACAACATTATCAATGTATTTATTAACGCATACCTTTCACAAATATCTTACTAATGTCAAAGTAAGCCTTCGAAATGTCAAAAATTATCGCAATCACACCATGCGCATTTTAAATAATTGTAAATATATCCGAAACCTACATATTTAACTATCATCATCACCATCATTATTCCATGCCCGCTCCCTAGTTGGAGCATATGGTGTCCATAAAGAGCCTCCGTATGAGTATTAAAATAAAAGTATAAAATTTATAAAAAATGTATTACGATTCAGAAATATTCAATTTTACTGTTTTCGAAATATGACTTTGAAAAATTGAAAACAGTTGAAATTTCGTTCAAAAATATTTGAACATACTTGAAATATTGTTGATTAAGCTAATTGGTAAAAAAAGAAGTATGAAAACTAAAAAAATGCATTCAGAAGTTGCCTTGTAGGTGAAATAATTCAGCCAGATGAATATAACTCGCGCCAATAAAGGTTTTAGCTCTTCTACTTTACAAAAGTCAACAGATGAAAGAGTTGAGGAAATTTATTTATTTGGTTTACAAACAATGAAAAAATAATACATAATACACATAAATATTGAAGCAATAAAAAAAAAATAGACAAAACTTATTTTGTATCAATTACATGTGAACACTAACTAAATATGTATTTATTTAAAATGAGCAAAATAAATTATTAAGTTAGATATAAATCATTGTAAAAATTAAATAAAATTGCCAAAATTGTACGAATTAATAGTATAATAAACATTAATAAAATACGTATTTAAATAAAATTAACAATAAAAATTATCTAAATAAAATGAACAATAAAAATTATCAAAATTAAATTACTTTAAAAAATCATTTATAAATATAAAACTAATAAAACAATTCATAAAATAACAAAAGAAACAATAAACAAAATATGCATCAAAACTAAACCAGCAATGTAATCCATCAAATTACATGTACAAAATCAATTTATCAATATAAAAACGCATTTTGTATACACTTCTTAAATCCAGTGTCAAAAATGTCGATCTCTACATTTTCAATGGTGTTGTATAATCTGCACATTCTTGACACTGGATTGGATTTTTATATCAAATATGTGACTATCAAACATAAATTTTGAATCTAAGGTTATTCCTTAATCACGGAAATATCGATGTTCAAACATAAGCAGAATGGTGAATGTTTTACAGTGTGAAAAATGGCCACTCAAACCCGTCAATGATAAGTTATAAGTCCTGTAAATGCCTTGACTCCTATATTTCCTTCTTTTCAATGTATCCATATCTGTTGCAATATGTAAATCTTAATAACTCCCTAAGGTGCCCACTCCAGTTCTTGTCTACAAAAAATATATAAAAAAAACGAAAAGCAGAATTTTGAGCTTTTCAGATCAAGACTCAAAGGTCTAGGTTCAAGAAACTATTTATTGGGGATCGATAATCTTATCACGTATCTTCACTTATGAGTTTCAGGAGGTCTAAATATCAGAAGTGACATTCGACATTTAGTAATAGTTAAAGTACGAGTAGTTAAGTTGGTATAGCGCCACTCGTGCAGATTTTGCTTTTAGAATTTAATTAATTTATGAGCTAATGTTATCAAAAATTTGTTTTTGAGTATAACCACTTATCGACATATTATTGGGTAACCGCTTTTAGACATTAAAAAATCGTTAAGTGGTTATATATACTAATATTAGCTAGCATGTAAAAAACAAAATGAAAAAAAAAGAAAAACAATACAACAGATATGAAAATTATTATGATAAGTTATAAACCGTGTAAATTAGTTCTCGAAAGTTCTCAAATTTTACTTTTTGGATCACCACCTCCCATACATAATTGATTAAACACCTACCTTCTAACAAACTACACGATGATAAATCAATCCTTACACCACTCCCATGCACGCTTTTGACTAATATTAATATTAAAAATGATTGAGCCGGCATGTTACGTACCTATCATAAAACGAAACATTTCAGACCAAAATGGAATGGACACCAAATCATGGGAACACGCATCATTCCTCGGTAACTGAACATACAAATGTGCATCTACCATCTTCCAGGAATCCGCAAGCAGCCTGTTAGCCACATGTCTGGCAGTAACTACCTACAATCTACAAAAGTTACCCTTCGGATATCTTTCCTTATTTTGCTAACCATAATTTTGTCATGGTGCTTTATTTATTTGGTTTTTTTATTATGTACTTTTTAGCACGAACACTTGACTAATTATCTATTTTGCTCTATGTTTAATTTCTGTAAATTGATTTGTATAATTTTAAGTTGCTTGAATTTCACATATTTTTAAAAAGTAGGGATTTCAGAATATTTACACAAGTTTTCAAAATTGCGATATATGAAATTGAATATTTTAAAAGAGTAACTCTTTATTGACAAAAAACATTGCTTTTTAGTATGAGTGAAACCGATAGGAAGACCCACGGTCATTAAAACGGTTTCGGGTATGTCGAGAAATGTACTTTCACTTTCACGTCCCGTTTGTAACATAAAAAATGAAACGTCTGGTTTTCGGGTAATTAAAAATATGCATATTTTAAACCTCTCTAGAAAATGTATTTGATGTCGCGCGTGAAAAATTTTGCTCCCTACTGAAAAATAACTGTATTTAAAGAAAAACATGAAAAAACCCGATTCACTGGAGACAAATCTATTATTTCTGATATGTGACAAATTTATTGCAAGTTTTTATTTTCAGGGTCGTAAATACATGAAGCGAGTTCAGACATTTGATTTGAAGTTAGATTCGTTCATGCAGAAATTTGACACTACCTTTTATAGAGATTTCCACCTCAAAAACTGATTTTCCATTTCGTTCGTGCGGTCTCGACAGCTGTGCAATTTGATCTCTATTGAAAACTTAAAACTGTATGGGACATGTAATGCATCGCGAGAGATATGATGCAGCCACTTGATATTCTTGGAAACTTGCCAGCCATATTATAAATTTCCCTTACATAAGATTATCAAATCACAAGAAAAGTTTTATTATAAGTGTTCGGTTATAGATCAAGGCGAACATTAAATCGGCATGGTTTTAGCAATATATCTGGAAGCAACAACAAAGCTATAATAGATCACTCGAGTCATAAAGTAGATTTATTCGGTATCTATTTTCAGTACAAATAACTTTAACATTCGATACAAATAAATTTAGCATTTGGTATCTGTAGACGTAATTTCTACACGATGTTTTAGAGTCTAACTGTGAAACAATGTACTGTAAGCAATGACGTACATTTGTAATAAATAGACACGTTATAAGATCCGTTGGAAGATTATTTTGATTTTATATTCATCATCATCATAAGCTCGATAGCCTTGGGTGGGCCGCGGTTGAATCTCGGAGTCTCCTTTACTCTTGCCGGTCTGCTGCCTTTCCTCTCCAGTTACTCACTTCCAACATTGTCATATCTGCTCTGATGCAGTCCATCCATCGCATTTTGGGCCTTTCTGGTCTTCATCGTTCATGTGTCACAGAGATAATTAGTCGTTTCATAGGGTTTTCATTGTCCATTTAATTATATGGCCAGCCCACCTCAAGCGTTTCACCTTGATAGAGTTGATTACATCGGGCGCTCGGTAGATTTCATATAGCTTTCTATTGTAGCGACGACGCCTCTTACAGGGCCATAGATAACTCCGAAGATTTTTTTAGTTTGAAAATTTATTTATAAACCCTTACGGATTATTACATTCATTTTACAAAAATAATATAAATATTTTATATTCATACTCTGTTGTTCAAAATAATATTTTTTGCATCCTTTGAAAAGTTTGTCTGAGACTTTTGTTTATTTTTGTCTGGTAGTTTATTGTATAATTTCAGTCCCTGGTTCATTAGTCTTGATTGTTCTTGTCTTGTTTTAGAAAGTTGTAAATGGTATTTGTCTGATATTCTCGTATTATGTCCATGTTGACTACAATTTTTTACAAGTTTTAGTTATTCGTCTACAATTACATTAGTGGCTAATTTATGGATACATTTTAATGATTCTAGTTGAAAAGGTTCAGTTATATTTAATTGCTTAGTTTGTTTAAAAATTTCTCTAGTTGCAGTTAGATAGGGAAGGTCATATACTAACTTTGATATTTTATTTTGTTGTCTTTGTAGTCTGTTTATGTCATTTTGATATCCTGTTCTTCATAGAAGTTGCGTATAACATATTATAGTTTTTACATGGGCTTCAGACATTAATTTTTTTTCCGTTTTTGGAACAACGTTTTTGTTTTTTTTTTTTAAACTCGATAATGTCGCCACTTTGTTAATTAAATTGTTGTTGTTCTTCTTTTAAAAGCTGCAAGTTGCTAGTTGCCTTAATATTTTTTGTCATAACCCAGGCTTCGGAGGCATATGTCAGGATTGATTAAGTTAGAGTTTTGTACAGTTTTATTTTAGTATTTTTTCGTACATGTTTGGACCGTAATTGATACACTTGATTTGATATAAGTTAATTTTAATTATTTTAAATTGTAAGGTCATAATTAGAAATTGTCCAAAATTTTTAAAGACAAGGACTGGATTCAACTCCCTGGGGAGCTGTTTATATTAACATATTACAACAGAGATGAAGAACATTTAAGAGAAGGTAATGTAGAAGTCTAAGCACCTACAGGGCTTATGACCTGTCAATGTCTTTAACTTCACAAACATCAACAGATGATAGAATTGAAGGAATATAGATGTGCAAATATGGGCAGAATGGTGAATGTTACACAGTGTGTAAAACCAACCATTGACAGGTCATAGCCCTGTAGATGCCTAGACTTCTATGTTACCTTCTCTTAAATGTTCTTCATCTCTGTTGTAAAACTACGCTGAATGTTGATAAAAAAAAAAATTTAAAAAAAATATATTTTTATTTTTTGTTTATTCAGAAAATCAACAGCAATACAAAAAAATATTCACAATAATTAAAAAAAAACATAAAATAAGGCTTAATCAGTTTTCCACATAAATAATATTATAAAAATCCAGTTCAGTTAGATATTAATTCATAGAAGTTCATGGGTGCGAGTTTTTTGTGTGAGGGTGCGTGTGTAGGTATGTGAATATGTGTGTGAGTGTAAATGGGTGTTAGGGTGAGTTTATAGAGAGTGTGTGTTTAATATGAGTCAATAGAAAAATCTTTAATTTATAATGTAAAAATATGTATTTTTTATGAAGAGACATAGTTTTTTTCATATAATAGTTTTTTAATTCTTGTTTTAAAGTGAGTTTACTGCAGTTAAATATGTATATGTTATTGAAAAATATATTATAATTACGCGCCAAGCGAATCAGAGGAGAGTTCTGTGCATAGTCGGTGCAAACTGTAGGTACATGGGAAACAGATTGATTCGTGTGACTGGGGCGGTAGCCAGGTACATTAAGGGCCAACTCAGAAACCAGATTAGGACTATCAAGACGTCCATTAAGAATGTCATTTATCCTTGCTACACGAAGAATGAATGTCTGCTAGTTCAGCAATACATCTGTATAAGAGAGAGTACGACGATGGACCTCATAATAAAGAAGACAGAGATGCTGTTCTATGGCGGGTGTTGTGTAAAGCAGATTCAGACGGATTATGACAGTGGAGAACGCACGCGCGTAATATGAGCTGCGTATTTATGATATCTAATTTATTTTGCTAAAACAGGGCCAAATTATATGTTTATTCGCCTAAATTATGGACAGTTAATTAATAAACAGTATTTCTCCATGTTTTTCTATCTTCAAATGTCTGACATCAAAATATTTCCTCTTTTATTAGCAGTAACACGATGTTACATCACCGCGCGCAAAGGGATTATTTACCACAGTATTTTAAGAGTTAAATATTAAACTAATAATTTGTAATTAAACTATATATTTTTGAGTAAAATGTGCGTTTTTTCGTGATACAGTATCTGATATTTGGCCGAATACCGAGTATTAAAAAAGTAGCAAAATAGGCCGAATACTGAATAGTAGCCGAATAATCGTACCATCTCTAGTCATGATTCTGAAATGATACGCAATGAAGATTACTTACAAAGGGGTTATTTTTAAGTGAGCTTACAATGATAAAAATAATTTTTAATAAATAATCTTAAAAATAAAACGGGATGTATATGTTGGGAGGCTGTCGGCGAAAAGTGGTGAGAAACAAAGTGATTTTTATTTATTTAGGCTGTTTGCTGCTACAAACAAAATAAAATATTTAAACTAATGATATTTAATGACGTACATATATTTAATATTACACTTTTGAATTTTTAAAGGCAGTGTATCAATTTACTATGTTCAAATTGTAATACCTAAATAATACGATGTTGATTTCAATTGTTTACCGTTTATTGAATTATATCTATATTCTAAACTAGTATTTTTCTAATTTCTTCTAATTTTAAGATTATTTTAATATTACCTGTACGAAAAAATGTACTCTCGGTCTTCACTGCAATATATGTATGTATTATAATGTAGCCTCGTATATTTTCTACTAATATGTAATGATTTTTATTTTTTTATTATTATTTTATTTTTCTTTCTCTTCTTAATTTATTTTAATTTTTTGCTTCTTTTTTGTGTAAAATACATTTCTGTCTTCTTGTTTAAAAATTTACTTCTGTTCTTTCCACTTTCATACTAATATGTAAAAATGATATTTTTGATATTTTTTTTTTCTTCTAAACATCATTTATGTAGTTTTTTGCTACTTCTGTGTAAAATACATGTCTGTCTTTATTTGTATATATGTATGTAAAAACATGTAAAATAAATGAATACTACGCTGAAATATGTTCATTAAAATTCTACATAAATCGATTTCTTTTCTAAACAATTTTTCATATTTAGACCTTGATAAATTATTATTATAAAATAAAAATAGGCACCATAAATTTGTTGAGAACATTCTCATCATATTAATTAGCATCCAATTTCAAATTATTAGAGTGAGATTAAGTTCGCCTTGTTGAAAAACAAATTTTGATTCAAATCAAATTTGATGATTTCATAAAACAAACTTTTTATTTGTAGAACTTCGTATCGTATTTCTTATAATACACACTTCAGGTATTTTCGATTGATTTTCAGAAACCAATTAAATGATAGGAGACTTCTGGCAAAAAAAAGAAAATTTTTACTCGCATACCATCTGGTATATTAAATTGTAAAAAACATGTCAAAACCCAATCAAAATATTTAATGGTAAGTTATATTTATAATGAACATGTTAATATAAAAATAACTGTTTTATCAATTAATAAAAAAATACAGAAACAAAAAATCCTCATAGGTTTCCTCATTTGGTCAAACCTTAAAAAAAAAATTGGTTAATAGTATACGAAATATCAATCCTCCTTAATAGGACATAAACTATATCATATTATAATCCCAGAATCATGTAAATGTTGTGAAAGACACAAGCTAATGAAACTAAAGTGTGTGAAGTGGCTACTTGAACCAGCCAATGACAGATCATAAGCCCTGTAAATGTCTAAACTTCCATATTCCCCCAAAAAAATGTTTTCCCCCACGGTTGCAATAAGTTATAACATGTACAATATTATTTGATGCCAGTCTTTGAAAATTTGTTTAAAATATTTCAAAATAAGTTTTTCTTTAACTTTTTTACTGTGCTAAAAATTTCTGTTCTATCCTATGTGCTGTGAAGTCAATAAACATGCCAAAATAAGAGATTTAAAAAATTTAAAAATAAGTTTTCAAAGTCAAATTACTTCAACAAAATGAATTTGTTGTCAAAAGCGATAATATTTAAAATGCAATCACTAAAACTAGTAACAGACCATTTGCTAAGGCTCTCAGCGAGAGCAAGAGCGGACTACCCCTTACCTCGCCTAGAGAGCTACTGGCGATCTACTGAAGTAGGACCGCCTACTTGGATACTGGCTTTTGGGACTTGTTAAATTGTCTTTCTCGCTCGAGAGTGAGACGCAAAGAGTCTTTGAGACAGTTGTTAATTCGGTACTCTTTTACACCATGCACCGCGACAATGCGACATATTGGTAAACCTTTGATTGGATTGGTGATTTATCTCAGATTTCTGATAAAAGGTTTTTTCTTTGCCCAATAAGTGTTTATTATTTTTAAATACAGTATTTTAATCGATACGTAAATGTGTCGGAGGAACATTGAAGATCTTAAGCCAATATTTATTGTATTGCTTATCATATTAAAGATATTAGATACAATTTATACCACCTATTCATCATTGGAAAGAGAGGGTTAAATAGATAAAATCAAATGGTCAGCATGGCACTTTAAGTGATTTTAGCTCATTGGATTATAATTATTTTTCAGTATTTGCGTAATTTATTTTTTACAGTGCTAAAAACATTTAAAAATAAATAAAAACTGAACTGAAAAAAATAGATGACGCAACCATTGTAAAGTCGTTAAGGTTCTTTTAACGATGGTTTTGGGGTTTTTTATTTAACTTGTTTCGTAAATAATGATTTCGAAGCTTAAGACAAAAATCGAGTATGTTTAATCGTGTAAATTTGCTGCGATTGTAGTATGATCTAATATGATCATATCTTATCAACATTTCCTTAAATGTAAGTGATAAAAAAATAACTCTATTTAAGTCCAAACGGACAAAAAATACAGTTATGTGTGTAATATTTCACCCGAACCGTGGACAAATATTTTTTACTCGATGGCTGCTTTTAGGTGAAAATAAAAATGAAAGAAAATCGCGTGGATATGCGTTTGTCTCGTTGTGTAGTGGTTGATGTGTTTGTTACCATTCTTGAGGACTTGGGTTCGATTCCTAGCAGGGTGGACGTGAAATATTGATTTTAAAGGTTTTTAAAATGGTAGTATTTCATTGCCACTCTTGGGGGAGCCTGGCCTCTGGAGGGCGCATCCTCAGGTCGCGGATAGGGGAATGCCTACCAGACATGGAAGGCAGGAGGGAAATAAAATATCTCCTGTGGACTAATAGGTCGTAAATAGGAAACTACGTTAAAAATCTCTTCTCCAAGGCATTCCAAACTTTTTCTGGATAGAGGCTGGAGAAGTGTTGTGTATTTTAGGCAGGAGTAAACAGTAAAGATGGTAGCGGATGAACCACGACTATCATGGCCAACGATGGCTTTCAGGTCTCACAAATAAATCTTTTTTTTGACGTCAAGTGGCAACCGGTGATAAAAAAAATAAATAAACTTAACCCCTCCTTCTTCTGGTACAAATGAATAAATAAATTAAGATATTACAACAGAGATGAAGAACATTTAAGAAAAGGTAATATAGAAGTCTAGGCATCTACAGGGCTTATGATCTGTCAATGGCTGGTTTAAGTGGCCAATTTACACACTGTGTAACATTCACCATTTTGTCTATATTTGAACATCTATATTCCTTCAATTCTTTCATCTGTTGATGTTTGTGAAGTTAAAGAGCTGAAACCTTTATTTATGCAAGTGATGTCAAATATATGTATATGTCAAATATAGGCAGAATGGTGAATGTTACACAGTGTGTAAAGTGGCCACTTAAACCAGCCATTGACAGGTCATAAGCCCTGTAGATGCCTAGACTTCTATATTACCTTTTCTTTAATGTTCTTCATCTCACTTGTAATATGTTAATATAAACAGGGAGTTGAATCCAGTCCTTGTCTACAAAAATTTGGACAAACTCAAAATATTGTTGAATAAATACAGACTAAATAAAACAAAAATAATTAACACGATATGTCTCCAAAGCGACGAACACGAAACAAACATTGATCAGCGAGGTGATGTAGAGAATGATGTTAGAAGGTATTATGATGACAAAAGCAATAGCCGGCACAATTTAAATTTTACTTGTTGACTTATTTATTATTATTTGACACTTTATATACATATACAATAAATATACATAAACAATAATATACATATACAATACATATACAATAAATATACATATACAATAAATATACATATAAGGGCGGGCATATTGCCTTCAGGCAATTTCTTCCTACCTACCCAAACCGTTCAGTTTGAGAAAATTATAAATACATAGACATATTTAATCTTACAATTTTATACATTAATTAAAAGCAAAGATTAACAAAAATAACTATATATATAAAAAAATAACACAATACAATGAAGAGAGGAGAGGGGATAAGAAGGAAAGAAGAATGATAAAGGAACAATTAAAATATGTAGATAGTGACATTTTAATTTTGACTTAAATGTAAATAAAGAAGGGGTTTCTAACATTAGTGGGTAGATTATTCCACAATCGAGCGGCTACTATTGGAAAAGAGGAGGCAAGAAAATTAGAGCGATGACTGGGTATTAAAAGTGTTCTCTCGTTACAAGAACGAAGAGATAGTCCGTGTTGTGAAAGAGGTTGAATGAGCTCTCTCAGATAAACAGGCGAAGTGAGATTATTTAAAATATTGTAAAGAAGTGATAGAATGTGAATGTTTCTTCTATGCCTGATACTGAGCCAGTGTAGTTGCGAGCGATACTCGGTTATGTGGTCAAGTTTGCGAAGATTTAAGATATAACGAATACAAATATTCTTCAATCGTTCTTACTTATCGAGCAATTCAGAGTTAGCATCTGGATAACATACATTCGCGTAGTCAAGGAGTGGAAGAAGCAAGCTCTGGACTAATGTTTGCTTAACATTAATTGGCAAGCAATTCTGTAATATTTTAAGTGAGTGCAAACTGCTATAATGTTAACGACTATCTTCGTTAACCTGATTGTGCCACCCTAAATGCTTATGAATAATTCCTAAGTTTTTGACTAAAGTCATGAATAGAATTTCTGTACCATCTATTTTGAAAAGAGTAGACTTTGAATAGCAACATGGAATATTGGTACATTAACAAGAGGCAGTAGAGAACGTTTCTTTAAAAAGAAAAATAAATATCTGTTCTATCCAGGAAACTAAATGGAAGGGATCAAAGTCACGGGATATGGGCATAGTGTTGTGTAAAATGCAGAGTGGAGGAAGAAAACTGGTGTTGGAATAGTCTTGGATGAGGTCCTCAGTGACTCATCCATGTAGATGGAAAAAGCGACCGACTAATGTTGGTTAAACTAACAATAGAAAATTAGAATCCTTTAAATAAAATATCAGCATAGGTACCACAAATTGGGTGTACTGAACAGAAAAAGACATTGGTTTAGAAAGATCAAGATGATTTAATAATGAAGACACTCCCGAACGAAACGGCAGGGAACCTGAACGGCCATGTTAGCACAACGAGTGTAGATTACAACTTAGTGTACGGAAAACATGGCTATGATCACTTTAATTCATAGAAAGATGCAATAGCGATAATTAACATATTTAATAAAAATAAGGATGACCACTTGATAACGCGCAGAAATTTGAATAATGCATCGCAAATTGACTACATCCAATATGATAGATAGCATGTTGCATAGTCAAAGGATTGTACGATTTTACCTGGTGAACCTCTGACAATACAAAAAAGACTCCTTGTACAAGTTTTTTCATTGGGTACACCATCAAATAAAACGATTGACCGTTCACCCAGAATAAAATGGCGCAAGCTTAATAACGATTAAAAGTGTAAACTATTTACACATTAAATCTGTTCAAGAAACTTGGTCCAATCGGAATTGACTAGCTCACGAAACTATTAACCATATTCTGAACAATAACAGAATCCCTAACTCTTGGAGTTATAGTACATTAATGCCTTTCCATAATAACAAAAGAGGCGTCAGCCAATGTCAGAATTATCGTGCTGTAAAACTTACAGCCCACGCATTTAAGACATTAGAAAAGATAATGAACAGAATAAGGCAGAATTTGACTGAATTGTCACTGAATCAGTTTCGCTTCACAGCTGAAAAATCAACAACATATCCCATACAAACTTTTGAAATTTTACTAAATGTTATTAAATATATTTAAACAACAACTTATCGACTTTTCTATGTCTACCGGTTTCAAGACGTACCCGTCTCTTCGTCAGGACACCAATTAAACAAACATGCAAAAATGCAAAACCCACTATACACCTTTACCATAGTTGTTGCACAACAATATAAAACCAACACGACTTGCATTTGAATAAGCATATAGACTGATTAAGACAAGCATGCCCTGATTAAATTATGAAAAAAGTTTATGTTGTTTGAGAAATAGTTGGAAAAAAGGGGAGGGGATAGAAAGAGGAGCTTGAGTTTAATAGGTTTAGGGTGACCATTACAATGGAACATCGTATAACAGGCTATATTGAAACGTTGTTTGATTATTGATCAAAGGAACATTCGTTTTTAAACCCGATAAAGCACCACAAGAAGAATATAAATCTTAGGTATTTGATTGGGCTTCAATAATTTTAACATTTATTTTATAATTAATCACATAACATTTTACATTACATTAACTTTTTTTTTCTAGATTCTATGTCATAATAATTTGATCTATTTAATTTTACTTTGTATTTTTATTGTTATTTATTGTGGCTTGACACGGGCATAGCCTAAAAAGCCTTAATAAGTTCATAAATATTTAATTTTGAATGAATAAATAAATAAATAAATTTTAGTAATTTAATCCTAGACATATCTACATTTAATTTAAAAGAGTAGCAAGTGTTTTGCATGTAAAACAAAATATTAATTGCCCAATAAATTTTCTATCAACCCTTAAATAGTATAATTTGAATACCACATTAGTCCGTATCTCGGTGTTGGGAAAATTAAATCAAAAGGGGTTGAAATGTCCGAAATCTGCTTGTGGGGTATTTTGGACGCTTCGACGAGCAACTCCATTAAAGGTTGAAATATTGAAGGCTTTGCGGCACTTTCGGAAATGGATTTAGGCTATTCAATGATTAATCCAATCAGTAAAAGGATCAAAAAATAAAGCAAAAGACAACGATTACTTTTTTGTACATAAACGACAATTTATATATTAAACAAAACAATGAAAATTGAAATGAGGAAGAAAAAAATATTATTTAAGGTACGAAAAACATGGTGACTCGATTTGTCATCCTAGCGTCCGGGAGTTATAAGAATACAGTTCAGTTTGTGAAATAGAATCAGAGTTCTGCCTGGGTGATTTTAAATAGCATTATTATATCAATAGCTGATATACAAAAACAAAAACATGAAATACACCTTTAAAATTATTTAGAAAAAATAAAAAAATAGAATAGAGATTCAAATGTTTTAATTATTTTTAATTTTTAAATAATATTTTCTCAGGGTCTTAGTTATAAACTTGGGGCCTTATGCTGGAAGAATACTTTGTTCGAAGACTTTTACACACCACTGTAACTCTTGCCAAATGGTATTTTAAAAACTTCTTTATCAAAACACAAAATTTAGCACTAGAGATGACAGGTTATAAGAACTGTAAATGCCTAGACTTCTATATTCCCTTTCTATGAAATATTCTTCGTCTCTGTAGTAATATATTATTGAGAAGAACTTAAAAAAAACAATGAGCAATCGTAGTACCCTATTTAACAAGTTGATAAGAAAAACAAGAAATAAATATTACATCGTCAATTTTGTAGTACATTCAATATTCGATCTCAATATATATATATATAACGAAATACATAATAATCAATGCCGGTATCTGTAATTTGCCCTAAATTAATTCAAAATGGCGAAGACTCATAAATACTAACCACAGGCTGAAACGCCTTTGATTAATAAATCCTATTATTGAAAAACTTTTCCTTCTATTCGTTTCCTTATTTTCAGGAATAGAGACTTCTTACCCATAGATATTTTACCAGCAAGGTTCTGCTGTTGACAAAAAAGCTGTCAGCAAAAGTCTAGTGCTTTTTCTTTGAAAATCTGGGCAAAGTACTAGAATTATTTATTAAATTAATGGCGTTAAAGAGTACCTACTTAAAATGCTTAAAATAATAATGTAATGTTATTAGTATTTAAAGCACGTGGTCAAACATTTTACTAAATGTTATACCACATACCGTTAACCACTAACCACTTTCCGACTTTTATGCGTCTACCAGTTTCGGAACGTATCTGTCTCTTCGTTAGAGCACCAATTAAACTAACATGCAAACCTAAAAGAACATCAAACATTTTGATAAAATATAATCATTGCATGTAAGAAATACTGACTTAAACCACATGGTTTCAAATTGGCATGTTGGTTTAATGTTTTTGTGCAGCAACTGTACGAGGTGTGTTAAAAATATAACGGGAATTTTCAAATTTCACAGGTTTGGAGAGTCATTTTTTTATTACATTGGTATAGAAACCGATAGACATAGAAAAGTCGGCGCGTAGTTATATACAAATATTTTATTACATTTAATAATTTGATGTTTAGATTATTTCTGTTATCAAAAATAAAAAGTTACATAATTTTTTGTGTTCCACAAAATTGATCGGACATGTTTCCTTACTTCATATTTTTTAGTTACTTGTTACCATAGCAATGCTAATAGATGTATGTGTTTTATTTATGTACTTAAAAAATATTTTTAATTTCAATACGTTACAACAGAGACAAATGACAGTTTTTTTAAGGGAAAAGTCTAGGTCTTTAAAAGTCTAGGCATTTACAGGGTTTATGTGGTGCAGTGTGTAAAATTCACTAAAAACATTAACTCATTAATTGGTAGAATAAAATAATATTGTTGAACTAAATTACACTTTTATTTTTTTGAATATACACAAAAGCGTACAATATGACGCGTTTTGTCGTACATTATCAAACGAATTAAAATATTTACTAAGTGTCCTTATTCACAATACATGATAGTTATTCTCGTATAATATAAACAATCGCTTTATTTAATTCCTTATTCGACAAAACATCAATGAAGAGTTTAAACTTTTTTCAAAATAAACCTTTGTAAATGAAATAAACATTAAAATCTAATTATTAGATTTATTTTATTTATTTTATTTGATTTATTTTGTTTTATTTGGGAAATCAACGGTTCTACATACATATTTATAGTAAACAAACAGATATAGTGTATAAACTCAGAACTAATAACAGATTTCCACAAAGTATACAAAGTTAGTGAAGAAAATATATTACATATCAAATAAATACATATAATTTATACACATAAAAATGTTATTTTCATGTACTCAATAATCAAAGAATTTTTTTTATTTATTTTTAGAACATTAAATTTCTGTAAATTGGGCGAGATTAGGACAAGAATGCTTGAAGAGAGGATAAGGAGGGGAAGGGAGATGTACATTTTATTAGTTTTAAAGCAGTACCCCTACAAATTTATTTTTTTCAACGGGCTTCCCCAATATACCTATTTTATTTTTATATAATAAAATGTACATAGTATACACTAATGGATTTTAAATTCTTGTGTGGCTGTGATGTCACACTATTTTACATATTTTATTTTATTTTATTATACAAACATGCCCGACAAATCTGCCTTTCAAAAACATTTATAATACTAACATATTTGGCTAATATATATATATATTTTTAAAACATAAATTTCAAGATTTAGAAAAAAAAATTAAACCTTAAAATTATCCAGCATATTCAGTAGAAAGTTTAAATAATAAAACATTCTATAGTAATACAACAAGAAAATCATAAGTACTGTTTCAAACAGCTGGGCAAAGTGAACTAAAAACTGTATATATATGAAATACATGAATAAATAAATATAATTACCATTCACCATCTTTGAAAAAGTTCAAAAAGTTTGTTCTATGGGAACAATACCCTATACTAAATAAAGCAGATACGTGGGAATAACCATTGCCGAATTCATGAAGTCTATCTAATATGGCATTACAAGTATACACTGTCCGTGAATTGTTGCTACAAAACGGTGGCACCTGTCTAGTCATTCTTCCAGGCACCCCGAAGTTGATGAGAGATAATAGTTTAGGGCAATCTCATATTGAATTTACAATTTTGAATAAATTTGAAAGGTCTATAATTTTTCTTCTACCGTTTTAACAAATTATTTTTTTTTAATTATTTGATTTGGACTCTTTCAAGAGAATTTTGGTGACAGTTGTAGTAAGGACATCTGTTGCCTTCTAACCCCACGCTTTCCTTCGATCTTTCCCATCATAATAAACTGTAGAAGCGTATATTTGCTTCCGCGCATGATATGGCCCAGATATGCAAGTTTTCTCTGTTTTATTGAGGACAGTAGTTATTTTTCAGCACTGGCTTGTCTCAACACCTCTACGTTGGTCACTAAATCTGTCCACGGGATTTTCAGCATTCTCCGGTGAAGCCACATTTCAAAAGCCTCAAATCGGTTCACGGAATTCACCTTGAGAGTCCATGTTTCAACCCCGTAGAGCAGTATTGACCATTTATTTTATTTTCCACCATTTATTATTTACCTATTCAATATATTCAAGGTTGTTTTTTAATAAATAGATATATCTGTCAAGTTTAAAGTTTGTTACAGTGTAGTTAACGTATTTTTTTATCATGCACGAGATTTAAATAGCGTCACTTCTAATCACGATAAAAGTACGTTAGACAATAAAGGCTAGGGATTAAAATTTTTTTTTTTTTTTAAAGAAAAAGAAATATTTGCGTTCTTATGATTTACCCAAATATTTAATTTTGAGGGCCATTTTCAACGAGTTGTAAATAACTCACTATTAGAAAATGGAATCGAGTTGGGGTAGAGTGGGATTCGAACCGCGGACCTTCGGTCCGTGAGTCCGAGACACTAGCCACAGGACCACAACCCGATTTCATCAAATACACACTTGTAATATGTTTATTTAATCACAGGTCATTGTTCCCATTGTTATTTTATTTTTGATTGAAGAATTTTCAAATTTGGAATTCAGAATTGAACGTAGTTATGCCGAAAGCAGTCAAAAATTTTGAAAAAAATAGATATTGGTGTTATCAAGTGCGGTATGGTCAATTCTTTGTTTCGCTAAAATGGCCGCTTTCATACTTAAAACTGTAATAATCACCTTCTGAAAATAGTGTTCAAATCACAAAAACGGCACTTCTCAATTGGCAAAAAATACTTACAGTACTTACAAAATCTTATGGTATAGATATTGATGGGAAGATACCTCCCTAAATCTAGTTTCATAGGATAAATACGTAGGTATTTTCATTTGATAAATTCATTATTTTAAAAATCCATGTTATAAAAAAATTCCGTGTATTTCTATTTCAGAGGATAAATACATGTACAGAAAATAAAAATCGAAAAATAATAAAAACCCACTTAACTGTGAAACCGGCTTGTAAGAAGGTTTGAGGTATCATTCAGTATTAGATTTGGTTTCTGAAAAATGCATATTTTAGGTTGTGTGTTCAGTCAGATTAAAAATAATCACAAAAACTCCACATACTGAAATTATTATACCAAATGGATTAAGTGATTTTTTGCAATTTAGCACCTTAATATAAAAATAAAAAAATGGGTTTAATTCATAATGGAACAATATACATTAGAGTTTTACCAGGGCTGGATGTTTCCTGCAAAATGTACATCATAGGTTGTGTGGTCAGCTAGACTTTAAACGAACATTAAAACTAGTCAAATACATAATAATTGTATTTTTTGTATAAAATTAAAATGCATGTATGCATTATTTATCATTTATCAAAGTAAAAATTAAAGATTTTAGTATCAATTTTTTTCACAAAAGTGCTATTATCTCAGTTTGAATTTTGTATGGCTGGCTGCTTTCTGCATAACTACGTTCAATTGTCGTTTAGGGAATAAAACTTGGACAGGATGTGGCCGGATATCCCACGAGTGGATATTGACACCCCCTTGATTCCCGAAATTTCTACTTCCGGCTCACATTTTCTTGATACGAAAAAATTCCAGGACCAACCTTCGCCGTGGAGACGGAGTGTCCTACTTAATTTCCATAAAAAGGTACACTTCTGCGTTCCTAAATATTAAAAAAAAACGTTTATACACAATTAATTGATTAATTAATTTATTTATTTATACGCCCTAGAGGCTTTTACATTTATTAGTAATACGTTTAACTGCAACAGTGTGACAAAAGTACAAAAATAAAGTTAAAAGCAAGAATAACGTAAGAAAGAATAATAGAAACAATAATAAGGAAATTTACCCACACAAGTATATGGGTAAGAAGGATTTAATTTATTTATTTACACATATTATATAACATATGCATATTCATTCATATTTATATATATACAAATATACACATACATAGATAAAGGTACATAAATAATAATATTAAGAAATTTTACACTCATTAGTTTATAGCCTTGAGAATACTTGACCTATAATTATATAAACACAAACAAAATATATCAGTTTCAGCACACTCGTTACCTAAATGGTGTAGTCTAGGTATTTGTGAATTGAAATAATGACTATTATGACTAAAAAAATAACGTTAGCTGCCGAGAATTTTGAATAGGTAGTTTAATGCTGATAATGGTATTTGATTCCGTACGTCATCTATTTTTTATAAATTTAATTTAATAAATCACGTAAAATTCTTCATTTTAAAAGAGTTGATATATTTAGTGTACACAATAAATAATCGTACAGCAAAATATTTTTCTAAAAAAAAATATATTGTTTAAAGATTTAACTTGCGTCTCAATCCATTATGAACACAGTGCGCATGAAATATAAAAGTTAAAAAAAGGGCGCCAGGTTCAAATCCCGCTCTATCACAGTTTTTTTTCGACTGGTTAGAAAAAACACTAAAGGAAATCATTTCAAGAACGTTAATATTTCTATTAAATAAAAACACACTTTAAATTTCAAAAAAGTATAATATTTATGGTTCTTAATGATGAAAAAAATTGTTTAATCACATTTTTTTCACATTATTTACAATTTTTAAAAATGTTATATATAATATACAGATTGTCGAAAAAATACTGGAAAACGACTCATTTTTAAGTATTTTATTTAAACCGATACCGTTATTCTAAATTTAACAATACATACGAAGTAACAACAAATAATTGGATCAATTATGGGTTTCAGATAAAAACTTTAATACAAAAAACATACCTACAGTTCACTAGGAGTTGAAGGAAATGGGGTGGGAGAGTCTTCAAAGGTAGGAAGAGAGAATGGAAAAAGTAGTAAGATGCAGTAAATATAAAATGATACAAAGAATTAGTTAGAAAAAATAAATAAAATTAACAGTTAATTACTTGCTCCGACTATCTAGAAAATCCGTGTTAAGTCGGAGCATAGCGATCTAAGAATAAATTATAATAAATATTTTTTAAGGGAATAATCCGCTAAGCTTCTACTTTAGTGACTTATCAGTAGGTGGGAAACAGAGGGTGTAGAAGGGAGTTGTAAATTAGAAAAAATAAATTTCATGGTAAATATTTAAAATAAAACACGTTTACGCAAACAGTAAAGTAAAATAATACCCGCATAAAATTGATAATATGGTATGAAAGTAGATTCTTTGTGTTTTGAAGCTTATTCATCCCTTAATCCTCTCAATGCAAACTTTCTAAGAGAGCAAACAGATATGTGCGACAGAGAAGTGTGAGTACAGTACGAAAAAAGAGAGTGACGAGGACGCAAGATAACTTTCCTTGAGTCTATTTTTACTGTCGTCTAAGTATCGGAAATTGACTCTTTCCGCGTCTTAATCGATGTTTTGTCACTAAGGAAATTTACCACTTTACGCACTTTTAGCAAACCCTATTTTGTTAGTCTCAGAAAAACTCAAGCCAACGTTTAGGTGAAAAGTTTTCTAAATTGACCGAAGTCAAAAATATAATGTCTGAAGTAACCGACCGAAGTTTCGGTTTTGGTTTCGGCCAGTTCCGGCCAATAAAACTTCGACTCATCCGAAACCTGCGGTCTGGATGTTTCGGATAACGTTCGGGTGTACTCGGGTGAAAATCAGCGCAATTTGAGATATTGTTGTCCATTCAAATTATTAGTTAATGTATAACCATTGTCACACATAAAAACTGATTTTGTAAACTGATTTCGTGACCGTAGATCAAGAAAGTATCATTTGGCTTTTTTTATGGATCTGAGATATTAAGATTTGAAGTTTTGATTTGTGATTATTCAGTCATTTCTTTGATATTTGACATTTACAGTATTCAATTCACAATTTGTTTAAAATAAAACACTTTGTAAATTTACCACACAAGAGTTTATTACATTAAATACACGACTAGTTTCGGGTAATCAGTATTACCCATCCTCAGGTGTAAATATAAACTAAACTAAAATACATACACAGTCGTGTATTTAATGTAATAAACTCTTGTGTGGTAAATTTACAAAGTGTTTTATTTTAAATAAATTCAAAATGTCTTTCCACAAAGTAAATGCTGAAACAATAAATAATATTCAATTCACCTTTTAATTTTATTATTCATGAGTTTTAAAAGATTTTTCAATAAAAGATGCAGCGAATTTATTAAAAATTTAAAAAAAATAATTTGCATGGAGAGGCCGTAGCTGCTCCAAAAAGCAAATAAAACCTTGTTATTTTTCAAAACAAATATTTGGACGGATTTAAATAAAAAATTATTGCCTGGATGTTTACTAAAGTACAAGGAATTTTGGCACGTTTTTAATACAGTTTTAAAGATAATTTTAGTAGAAAAAAAAATATCCAAAAGTATCATTTTTTTCACAAATGACAAATGATACCTCGCTGCTGTATGGTATTTGTTGACCATAGTTGATAGTTCTAATATCTTTCGTATTCATATTTTAAAAATTATTTTATGTATAGATAATAAGTTAATTGATTGATTTGGTGTTTATTTTTTAGAACTCCATATTTAATCTTATAATATAAGAAATCAAACACTGATTTGAGTCTACTGAACACTTTATTTTATTTTTACAAATATAAAAACAAAGGTTACGTGACAATTGTTTTGCCTTGTTAGGGCATTTTCAAACGAATGAATGAAACAATTGTCACGTAATTTTTGTTTTTATATTTGTAAAAATGAAATAAAGTGTTTAGTAGACTCAAATCAGTGTTTAATTTCTTATATTATAAGTTTATAATAAGTTAATATTCCTTAAGCTTACAGACGTCGTGGCGCAGTTGGTTAGACGGCCGACTGTGAAACTGGCGACGCGGGTTCGATTTCCGCCAGTTGCAAGAAAAAAATCCATGAAAGATTTTTTTCTCAATTAGTCTGGGTGTTGTGGTGAATTTTTCATTACCTCTTTCCATATCTCCTCTTTTTTCCCACCTGGTGACAAGCCTCTTAAAAATAGGCTTAGCGGGTTATTCCTTTTTAAAAAATTAAAAAATTGAAGAACTGTTACTTAGAAGTTGTCTAATATAACAACGAATAAAAAAAAATCAATTAAAATGATAGTTTTATTTCTTTGTGTGCACTTATTTTAATAAACTTGTAGGGTTTAGCAATAAAAACGCATACTTTGGGCGTTTTCAATTGACTTTTCACTTATTTCAATAAGTTTCGGTTGGCCAAAACTAGAACAGAAGCTGAAATTCAGTTTTGGCTAAACATCTTGTTTTGATCGGTCGCTAAAATCTAGTCAGTTTTAAAATATTAACATATGGGTTGTTTCCACAATTTTGAGTTGAAAACGAAATTCAATTCTTATGCATTCACTCGTACGAAAATATATTTTTTAAATAGTGTTCCTTCCTAAAGTAAGCACTACGTGGATCTGTACCGCTAATGTTGAGGTACGGTGATAAATATGGACTATGGACCAATTAGCAAGTTAAGTGGTTTTTTTTTCATGGTTAAATTTGTTAATTAACTATCAAATTGAGCTAGTTTTTATATTTGTATGTATCGTGTTATCAGCACTATAGTTTTTTTAAAGGTTATGTAATTTTGAAATTACTACGTGTGTGATCATGTGTGTCTGTATCGCTAATTTTGAGGTACTGCAATAAGAATGACCAATATGGAAGTTCTATGGTTTATTTTTATTTTTTATTTGTTGATTAACTTTCAAACTCAGCCAAAAATATTATTTATCGTATTATCAACTGATCGCGCCACTTGCCCGTTAGCAGTTGCACGTTCAAAAATTGCTGATTCGTTGGATGCGTTATCCTTCGTTCACTTTGCTACAGA
Source organism: Micrasema longulum (assembly GCF_059751315.1). Classification (NCBI taxonomy): domain Eukaryota; kingdom Metazoa; phylum Arthropoda; class Insecta; order Trichoptera; family Brachycentridae; genus Micrasema; species Micrasema longulum. Next base: position 34,027 of record NW_028277570.1, on the reverse strand, counting down.
ACCCTAAATACAATGATTGCAATTCCTACCTTATTCTGGGTTATGGCACCTCTATTGCTGGTACTTCTGTCACGGCAGTCAGGATCCGATCTTACCTTGCCGTCAAGAAGGAGGGGCACTTGAAGAATTATAAACAGTAGATTTAATACTCATTGATGGCAAAATACATTTTTGCGATCGCGGTAAGAAAATGAGAAATCACATGTGCACACGGTCGGTTCAGTCGTTGTTCTGGCGCCGGAACAATATACATAGGTACCCACGGTAGGAAAAATGCAACATCTTAACCAGGGTCTTGTAGGTAGAAAACAAATCCGAACGCCCCACCCTAGCAAATGTGCTAGATATATTATATATATCAATGTGTGCACATGTGGCGTAACCAACAACAATGATTTAAAAAACAATTGTAAGTATGCTGCCTGTGACGTCATAAGTTTTAGTCAATGAGTTCTGCTGATTAGTGAGTTGGCTTCCCGGAAACCGGAAATCTATAACAACACTCATTGGTTGAATCTTGAGAACTTATGACGTAGTTCATTTTTATTATTTTTTCGTATATTTTCAATGCTTCTATTTCTACCGCATGTAAGAAATATTTTTTTTATATACAATTTCCAGTAGCAATGAATTTACTCAAAATTACTGACATTTTAAATCAATTCTTTAGAAAAACAATTTTACTACCTCAGAGAAGGTACTGACAAAGGACAAGAGACCTGCAAGGTTTGCAGCCCTGAGGCTGAGTGACGTATGTAAGACTATATAAAATCTACGCACTGGTCACTCCGAGACGGACATATTTATCAATCTTCTCTGCCACCACATATCCCTTAACCCTTGAAAGGAAGCGGTAAAAAAACACTTTGCTCGCGTTGATGTAACGTCGTGTTGCCATAAGCAAAAGACAAAATATTTTGAAGTTCAGATATTTGAAAAAAAGAAAAAAAGAAAAAAAAGGGGCATATCGTTTAATAATTCTTTTCCCATAATTTAGCCCTGTTACAGCAAAATAAATAAAAAAATCACAGATGCGCCAGTCAAATTACGTGCCTGCAATTCCGCTCACTGCCAACAACCGACTGAATCTGTTTCACACAAACACCGGCTGCAGAACAGCGTCTCTATCTTCTTTGTTATGAGTTCTGGATTCGTGCTCTATCTTATACATATGTATTGCTGTATTGGCGTCACAGGCATATGTCGTATTACATTGATAAATATTTGTAGTATTATACAGCATATTTATGCATATTTAATTTTGCAAATCCAGTGTAAAAATGTCCGTTTGAAGATTACAAAAAAATTCACCTTCATCATTTAAAAAAAAATCTATCGTTTGTAGACTAGTGTGACGTTACAGCTACACAAGAGTTAAGTCCGAAGTTTGTAATACTATCACGGGACCACAACTTGACTGACAGAAATTTCTATAAAAATATAACATTTAATGATCAATATTTTTAGTGTGAATGCCTTCATCTCCCATTTAATTTATTTTATTTCTCACTATTATTTTATTGGAATAAGTTTGATAGAATTTTGGAATACTCCAAGCGTTTCAATGTGAGTACAGCGAACATGGTTACGCAATATCGCACCTACGAGTATAATACGGACTTATGTGTCGGGAACATTATTGCGCTGAGCATAATGGTCAGTACATAACCTTAATCAAACAGGCCTACCCCTCCCAAGCACGAAGCTTTCAAGATTGGATAGGCCACATTTCCTGGCTCACAACCATACTGGAGCAAGTCCTTAATTGCACAATATTGTTTTTATGGTTTACTGCACCGTGCAATCCGCCATTCGCAATATTTTTCGGCGTTTTGGATCGCATTACAGCGTCCGTAATAAGAGTTGATCTATTGCTCTCTGTCAGTACATATTTATTCTGGTAAAACATAACTCATGCATAGGTCTAATCATTATGTATCTAATAAATTTAGATATATTTTCAAAGTATCAAATTACATTAGACTTCATATACAAGAATAAAGATATTTTTTTTAAATATATATATCTATTATATGAAAATGCTTTTGATGAAACTTATTTCTGTCGGTACGTATTTGGTCATTACAATACAGATCAAAGGGTTAAACCTGTCAGGATGTGATCTTTTTTGTATATTTTTTTTTATATGGAAGTTGCTTTATTATTTACCTTGCTTATAATATACAAGGTTTATATTTCAAAAAGTGGATTTTTCTGCAATTAAATATCTTAAAATTTATCTAAACTATTGGGATCAGGAGGGATATATTAATGTGGGCTTATCAGGTTCTTCTCAGCATTTGCTCACGTGGAGAGGAAACCACTTAAAACTCTTTAGGAGAAGCCGGTATGATGGGATGTGATCTGTATTTATTCATTTCGATGGGTCATTAGTTTATTACAGTTATTTAAAATCTGCAGTAACGTATTTGCTGGGAGCTTTCAGGTGTGATAAGTGCGTAAAAAAGTGGCCACAAAAACCAGTAAATGACAAATCATAAGCCCTGTAAATGCCTAGACTTTCATCGCGTAATCGCGGTCTGTTGTAACAAATTTAGATCTAAGTAACTAACTAGGGAGGAAATCAAGCCTGTCTGTAAACATTCAGACATACTTAAAACATTGTTGGTTTAAAATATTTTTAAATAAGTTTAAAAAAAGAGAAAAAAAAAACTAAATTGATGACGACTTTGAACATTAAGAAAAAATAGTGGGTGCTCATAGATGCAACTAAAACAAAATAAAAATAAAACAGAGCGAATCAAAATTTAGAATTTACGTCTCAAAATAAAATTTAAATTAAAAGGATTTAAAATATGTAAATAAAAATAAAAAATACGGAACAGAAAAGCTGAAAAGAAGAATATAATTGCATTTAACAAAATATAAAAATATTGCGATTCTTTGAGAGAGTTATGCGTTTTAAATAAACAAAATACACATTTTTACTTGTACCAGTTTATTTCTGCACTGGTTTTCTAATGGCATCAATATCAAGCGACCTCATATAGCAAAATAAAATGGTGTCGATGATGTGAGACATGACCAAATTAATATCAAATTAGAACATTGATCCAACAAATGCCCTTCTGTCTTTGTTTTCAGTGCCAACATAGTTTGGAAAATCAGCCATTTGGGAGTCTAATGAATTCGCTGGAGTTTACTCGATCGACGTTTACCTACTCAGATAACTTTTGCCAAAAGTAATTAGGTAATTGGCTAGAAAATTCATTGGATTGGATAAATTAATTATAGTTTAAAATATGAAGCGTAATATAAATAGTATTTTTACTAAATGTTATTAAATATTTGTATATAACCCCTTACCGACTTTTCTATGTCTACCTTCGAGACGTACCAGTCTCTTTGTTTGGACACTTCTTAAACCAACATGAAAAACCCACTATACACCTTCATCCAGTCGCGTGCGCAGAGATTTTAGCTAGGGTAGGCAGTAGAAAAATCCGTGGTGTAGTGGTCAAGACAAGGGTTCGATTCCCGGTGAGAACACAAAAAAATAAAAATGTGATTTTTCTCAAGCCTGTATGTAATTCACCACTGTAATTGGGCCTCCTGGCCTGTTGTGGTGCAAAAATAAACAAATTAAAAATTTAAAAATAAGTAATAAATCTTACCGAACAGTTTCCTTTACCTGTCACATTAGTTTAAATCACAATATTTTGAATGTACACACCCAGTTAGCCGGTTAAACTCTTCATAATATTTAACACTAAATTTACATGTAAAATTCAATAAAAAAACTAGTTTTAGAGTGTGCCTTCTTTTGTTAATATAAAGTTTTTTGTCCGTAAAGGATAACTGAGAAAACGCGTTGTTTCACACACAAACACACATTTCCGTCAATATCACAAGTTTTTTAGAACTCTATTTCAATTTTTATTCACAAAATAAACGTGGACCATATTTTTGGTTGTATGAAATAATCGATTTAAAACGTTTGAGGTTATTTATTTGATATTTGATCTTTGACCGTCTTTTTTTATTTGATAATTGGAAAAAAACGCTAGATATCAGTAATGTGTTCGTATTTTTTTTCTAAAACAATGCAACAAAGTTTATAAAAGCACTGCCTGTAAAGTTACCCATAAAAGAATAATTACAACTAAAAAAAAACAAACACATACACGTGTTGTTCATCTAAATTACAGATGCAATATTAACAAAATAAGCATTTGTAGTTTGTGCCTTAGCCGACCCTACCCGACCGTACACTGCTCAAATATCGCAAGCAGATTTGGCAGCTTTATTTCTTCGATTGAACGCGGTTAAAAAAAGGTTGCAAAAATGCTCACTTTTGTCTCCTTGACATTTCATTTTTGGCTTATTTATTGTGGATAACTTATATAGCGCCATTTTCGTAATAAAATACCTCAAGGGCGCTTTACATGGTGATTCTACTGTTAAGTTAATTTAATTGAAGCTTTAAATTTGTAATTTGATTAAAATAATTTATTTTGTTGTCACGTGCTACGGATTTATTCAAATGATTTAGAGAACAAGTGGGTTTTAAGTTTTTTCCGAAACATCACTTCACTTTCACAGCCTCGCACCTCTGCTGGGAGAGCATTCCATGCCATAGGGCCTGCGACCGCAAATGCGCGCTCACCAAATTTAGTGCGCTGTTTGCGTAGAGGTATAATAACTTTTCCTCTCGCCGTAGACGTAGCTGATCTAAGCGTGAGACGCCTGTCAGCTAGTTCATCTGGAATGCATAGTTCCCTTAGATATTCCGGAGCCGAGTTGTGCAGTGACTTATACATAAGCCAACAGAGTTTGTATTCGACCCTCTGTGGAAAACGTAGCCAGTGTAATTCCCGAAGTAGTGGAGTGATATGACTGAACTTAGAGATTCCGAAAATAAGTCTCGCTGCGGCATTCAATACAGATTGTAGGCGAGTCATTTTGTTCATTGGTAGACCTGCATAGATACCATTACAATAATCGACTCTAGACACTACAAACGCATTTATTAATTGACGGGCGGCATCAACCGGCAAATTTTTGCGTATGCATTTAATTTGTCTCAGCTGGTAGAAGCATGAACTTATCGTTCTACTAATTTGAGCGTCAAGAGATAGGTCAGAATTGAGTAAAACTCCCAGTAGTTTAACGGTGGGTAAAACGGCACTCCCTACATTGGGTAGAGCCGTATCCTGGATCAAATTCTGTCGTCTGGCTGAAGCCACCCACAGTTGTTCAGTTTTTGATGGGTTTAATGTTAGTCTGTTTTCAGCCATCCAGTTTCCTATTTTCTTGATGCATCCATCAATTAAATTGACAAGCCCACTTCTCTCGCCTGGTTTGCAATAAAAATAAATCTGCGTATCATCTGCATAGCAGTGCAACCACAATCCACATTCTTTGATAATGTTCTCTATATCTTTAGTGTAAAGGAGATAGAGAAGTGGTCCGAGTACTGACCCTTGAGGCACTCCTGTAGACACCCGAAAGTTGGTTGAGCTTTTACCCTGGAACACGACTGCATATTCTCTTTTATTAAGATATGAACTGAACCACATATGTGCCTGATCACGGATACCATAAGTTTTCTCCAGACGTTCAAGCAAAATATTATGGTCTACAGTATCAAATGCAGCACTCATGTCCAGAAGAGCCATCAACACCAGATTACCAGAGTCCACCGACGTTATAATGTCAGACAGTACTCTTATCACTCCCGTCTCCGTGGAATGAAAACGTCGGTATGCCGATTGCCTTACCGAAAATAAAGAATTCCGCTCGATATAGTTAACGAGCCTGTGAGAAACTATTTTTTCTAGTATTTTTGATACGATGGGAAGATTTGAAATAGGGCGAAAACTGGAAAGATCTTCCACATCTAGTTGGGAATTTTTTAAAAGTGGAGTTACATTTGCTTTTTTTATGGCTCTCGGAACAATGCTGCGCTCCATGGATGTATTAAATAAATCTGTTAAAAATGGAGCTAATACGTTAATGCATTTTTTCAAAAGCCATGTTGGCATCGGATCTAATATACATTGTTTGTTGGGTAATGCCGCAACAATTTTTTTAACCTCATTTATAGACGTTGGTTCAAATTTACTGAATTTTTGAAGGGCATTATCTAAAATTACAGGTTTTTTCGCTGAACTACACGCCAGTCTGATTTTTTCGACTTTATTTGTAAAAAAGTCGGCAAAATCAGTGGCAGTAGCGCTTGTGTTAGATGTCTCTGCTATACAGTCACCACGAACAGATTGAAGGCTTCGCCAGAGTTGTTTTGGAGACTTTTTCTGTTCAGTGATTTTTGTACACCAGAAACTAGATTTTATTTCTTTTATAAATGTCCTATAAGAGGCTTGCATATCTAACCATATTGATCGGTCCAAAGTTGACAGTGTGTTTCTGTATTTGCGTTCTAGACGTCTTAGCTCTTTCTTTTTGAGTCGACAATTTTCGTCAAACCATGCATCAGATTTCCTTTTTCGAATAGTTTTCGTAGTAAATGGTGCATGTTTGTCTATCAGGTTAGATAGTACCTCATTGTACAACCCAACCAATTGATCGACGTCGTTTGAGCGACGGTCAATGTCCGGACCAATCAACGATGTCAGAAGTTCGGATTTAAAATGTTCTAAATTTAATTTTCTCCATGGCCTTGATGCGAGTGTTTTGTAAGTTGGTGTTGGTTTTTGGATATTAATTTTACAGTGCACTAATCTGTGGTCTGAAAGTCCGATGTCTGTTACAAAAACTGTGATTTTTTTATCACAATTCCGTCGTATTATAACATCAAGTGTACCTCCCGCATCATGTGTAGGAGTATTTACTTCTTGTGAACAATCGAAATCACTTAAAAGTGCATTAAAACGAACCGATTCTGAATCCGTCTTGCGGTCGAAACGAATGTTCAGATCTCCAGTTACGTATGTTACTTCTGTACGAGTGATGGCCCATTCAAATAAAGATTTTATTTCCGAATAAAATTTCCGAGGTGGTGCTTTAGAACCTGGTCTATAAATTGTGATTAAGGTAAAATGGTTGCTGCCTGCGCTAACCCTACAGCCAATGCATTCAAAAGTTGTGTAGAGTGGTATTTTAATTTTTGTTAGTTTAAGCTGATTTTTTGTTAGTACAATAATTCCACCGTGGTTCGTCCATGTTATATTATTTTTCTTATGAACGGTTTCAATGGATGGTTTCCGTGCCTCTTCAATAACATTGAAACCCTTACTACGAAGTAGATTAATGGTAACAGAATTATGGTCTTCATGCCAAGTTTCCGTTAATGCAAGAACGTCTAGATTATTATCGTTCGTATCGTCGTAGTAATATGAATAAAATGACATGTAGCGTAAAAGCAAATACTGTCTCGTAAATCAGTTTTTTTTTTAAAATGATACCTTGACCATTATTTACTTTTGTCAAGATCTAATTGTTTTCAATTGAAAATTTTAACACGAAATGTATTTATTTGCATACAGTTATAGGCGAGCTTATTACTACAAAGCAATTTCTTCAAAACAACTAAATTCATTATTTATACCCTTATCCGCATCTGGCGGTGCATAGAGAATTGCATTGGTACACCAAATGCAGCGCGTATTTATTATATGTTGCATGAATTTAAATTTAAGGTGATTAGTCTTACGCTTCAGGTGCCAGTCCAGGAAAAATGAAATAGCTAACCATGTATTTGGGATGCCAATGACGTCAACATTTTGGTTCTTTTTTTTAAATTTAGATATAAACGGACACAAACAACTTTCACACCTTATATATGCAATAAATGTATAAATAAAAAACAGAACAAAATAAAATTTAAAATAATAAAATAAACCTTATAATTTTACGATCCTCGTTTCATTTTCAAACATGATGAATGTTTGCATCAGTTTGTATGCAGACTCGAGTGCAAACGCCGACTTTTAAGAAAACAGACACACGCATTTTCTCATTCCAAATATTATTCACGTGTTCAAATAATCGAATCGTTTCATCTCTATGAATTGCTCGATAATCGGCCATTTATTAGCATGAGAAATCATGTGTTTGTATAATTTACTTATTTCAAAACTTGATTTGATTTTTCTCAATAAATTCTACGCGCTTTGTACACATTGCTACACGTTTATACAGGTCCCATTTACCCATTTGCTGAACTCATAAATTTATATTGCTTGCTAGTATAACAAGCAGAAAACAGTCGTATCAAACACACAGTTAAGATTCATTGGGTTAAACATACAATATTTTTTATTATTTTTGTTAGTCCAACGCCGAAAAGTTTAAGTATTTGAGCAATCCAAAGAATAATCTTAAGTCACGTACGAAAGCGTTTAACTTAGACGTTTTTAATTCAATATTTATTTACTTAATTGACATATTACAACAGAGGTGGAAAACATTTAAGAGAAGGGAATATAGAAGGTTTGGCATCTACAGGGCTTTTGTTCTATTTATTAATTTATTTATTTATAAATTCAATTCAATTTATTTATATATATAACATATACATTACAAAAATATATTCAATACGTACATATAATAAAAAAGAAAAAAAAATACACGAAAGAGACTCATGTCAAAGTAGTCGAAGAATCCTGCTCCGAAAAACCCCTTCGGATACATGGAACAGATCAATATCCAGAGCGATGTTGTTTAGCATAGCGGTAGCCCTTCCAACAGGCATAACCATAGGCAGGTTGGTCCTGAATATCGGAATATGAAGCAATCTATGCTGACGCTGTCTTAGGTAATTATCAGGAACATACAAACCAATGCTCATCATAATCTCAGGATTATCGACAATACCGCGCAACAATCGATAAAAATGTGTAGTCAAATACACATTCCTTCTACTCTCTAAACTGTTGTAGCCAAGCATACCCTGGAGAAACTGGGTCGGGTAGAGCCAAGGATAATACCCGCACTCTCTCATGTAGAGATATCTCAGAAACTTCTTTAGGATTTTCTTTATCATAAGAGAGTACTTCAGTTCATGTGGCCCCCAAATCATCGAGCCACTCTCGAGTCTACTCCGCACCAAGGAGTTGTAAAGAGTCCTCAGTACGCGGGTATTTTCGAAAACCCTGGCAGAACTCAGAACAAATCCTAACATCTTCAATGCATTACCACTGATTGTCTCTATGTGTTCATGAAATGTCAGAGTGCTGACAAATCTAACGCCCAGATCCTTAACATTCGATGTTCGTATCAGATTCTGGTCATTCATTTTGTAGCGAAAAAAAAGAGTTTTTTGGGCCCTAGTGAAGGACGTGACCGAACACTTGGAAACATTAAACCGAAGTTTGTTTCGCCTTCCCCATTCATTATATTAGATATATCCGCTTGGAGAAGACGAAAATCGTCAGAAGTTGTCACCTTTAAGAACAGTTTTAAGTCATCCGCAAACAACAGAAAACGCGAGTTCAAAATGGACATTGTCCACGTATACAATTTAAAGGGTTTAAATATTACAATAAAAGAATAGTTTAAAACATTAAAAAAATAAGCAAAAAAGCATTGACAAACATAAGGGACATCAAAACAAGAGCTGGACTATTTATTTAGAGCTAGTGTAAATCGTTGTAAACTTAAAATAAAAAAGTCCAGATCTTGTCTTGAGTTTTACGACAAAGACGGGTCGGGTCATTAGATAATAAAGGCCATAGTTTGTTCTATTCTGACCGATGAAAAGTACTTCATCGTTTCTCCACCTACGAAAGAGTAGAAATTATATTAATAATATTCTAATAGGTTGGGGTTCTTTAATTTTAAAACATGATTTAAATATTATAAAGAATGTCTGTAAACATAACAGTTTTTTTTTCTTTTGTATTTGATTTTTATTTATTAAAACAAAAAATATGGAGTTCTACAAAAGAAACGCCAAATCAATAAATAAAATAACCACAGTTTTTTCTTAAACAGTAAACCAACCAGGAACTAAAATTACAAAGGCATTGGCAATATAATTTCAAGCTTCATAAATGCCAAGACTTCAATATATTCGTCTCAAATATATTATCCATCTCTGTCGCACTAAACGTCAATTATTTTTTTCATTTAAACCGTTTTCTATTTGGCGTCAAATTAACACCCGCAAAACGAATAACACGCCTCGCTTTATTCATGAATCTTTGACCCAAATATGGCGGTGTATATTTTCCATTTATCAACAATACACCATCTATTTAGAGGTTAAAGAACGGTTCTAATATTTATTATTGCACGCTATTCCAATATTTAATTACCACAGAGTAAACTCAGAGAAGAATCACGTATAAACAACACTCGCGCCTCTGTCTATGTGTGAACATGGGCCATAGATAAGGACGTTTATATATTTATTATCATTTAGTTACCAGATACGCTATTGAAGGCAAACTTTTTTACCGCTTACCATCTCGGCCTCTGTTGAAAAGTTAATTTCACATATTTTATCCATTTACACAGTGAAATAATAAATCAGCATGAAAAGACAAGTAGAAAAATATTTTGAATTAAGCCGTTGTTCATTTTGCGGATTTCGATTTTTAATATTTCTATAGTCAAACAAACCATCGCGACACAATCCTGGACAGGTTTTATTTTCGACTACCGTCAAAGGAGGCCACTTTCAGGGTTTACCATAAAGTTATACATAATGGCATTGTAAAAATTGTTAAGAAAATAACTAAAACAATATACTTTTTGACGAGGGATTACATATTTTTTTGTTGATACCAAAAAGAAAAAGTTCGTTTTTTAGGAAAATATATTCAAAGGTATTTTATTGAAACAAAACTGTTATCTTAAAGGGAAACGAAAAATGCTTTAAAAAAAGAAAAATCATGCTACGATATGAAATGAAATTTTGAATAAGGTTGTGTTTTTTTTATTTATTTACAATTTTAAAAAACCCGTTAGGGTTACATTAGAAATTTAATATTGTCTAGTCATTTTATGTCTCGTCTAGTCTAGTTAGTTCAGTCATCATGTGCTTTTTCATCTTTTTCTGTGGCTATGGTCTCGGACTCACGGATCAAAGGTCCGTGGTTCAAATCCCACTCTACCCCAACTTGATACCCATTTTCTCACAGTTAATTATTTACAACTTGTTGAAATGGCCCCTAAAATTCCTTAAAATTGGGAAAATCATAAGAACCCAAATATTTGTTGTTTTTTTTTTAAGTTTTTGGTAAATTTGATTTTTGATAGTAACCGTTAACAAAAATAATGAAATATATTTTAGTTAGTTCCTTTTTATTTAACTTATGGTAAGTTTTTGGTAAATTTGTGTCTCATTAGTAACACTGTAAGCCAAAATAATTACCGTGAACAAACATAATTGAGTATTTTTTATTTTGGTTCCATTTTATTCAATATTAAGTATTTACTTATTGAAAGCCAATATATAAAAAAATAAACCAAAAAAATGCACATATCAATAGGGAAATATCACTTTTTTTTAGAAAAAAATTTAAGTAATAAGGGTTAAACTAATACATTTTAGAGTTATGAAATACTGCCAGGGAAAAAAAAAATCATTTTCTACTTATTAGTGTTATAAAAAATATTTTTTAATTCCCACGAAAACTGCCATTGCATCGGCTACGCCCCTAATACACAACGATTTAAATTATTTTTTAACTTTGTTTGTAACCGTCTTTTTTTTATAGAACATCCTCACAAATCTTGACGTTACAATTATCAAGGCCAAGCATGTCGCGTTTTTCTAGGAACATATTTTTGGATAATTTGTTTTTTAAAGTTATGTATGAAAACATTTCTCCACAATATCCATATTAATTTTGAAAATATAATTGATTTTTCTAAATCATTTTTTTATATTTTTATTTGTATTCTTTGAATGGCATGTGATATATCCCTATTGTAATAATTAAATCAGATAAAAAAACGAATTCATGTATTTAAACCATATATTTAAATGTTAAAATAAGATTAAAAAATAAAAATCAATCGTATAGGTATATCGAAACCAAAATTTGAATAAAGAGGAAAATATTATTTAAAATCTGTTCCATTTTATTATCTCTAAATAAAATTAAACATAGATAGCATTTCATTTGAAAATACAAAAAAACCCTGTGGCAGCCTCCGTGGTGTAGTGGTCAAGACGCTTGACTCACGCTCGGAAGGTTCCGGGTTCGATTCCCGGTGAGAACACAAAAATCAAAATGAACTTTTCTCAAGCCTGGGTGTTCTGTGATGAAATTCACCACTGTAATTGGGCCTACTGGCCTGTAGTGGTGCAAAAATAAAAAATAAATGAAAATAAAATAAAACCCAAAATTAATAGGTGCGTTGATTTTCACAATTATTGTTACAAATATGTATATTTTTTTATGATCCTGGGATTGATTATTTTCAACGTTTTAGCTGCTATTGCCGGAGCCATCTTCAGGATAAACGATGTTTTTTTTTAAGAAAACAATCATTTTTTTATTTGCCGTGTTGCAGTCGGCAGAAGGCATATTCAGTGTCATTTTTGTAGTGTGTAGCACCGGGAAATTAAACATGGAACGAACGGGGTCACACAAAAAAGAAAAATAAAATATTGTTTAAAAATTTCATAATATAATTTATAATCTATTATTTTATGGTCACCATACAATTATAGGCTTTTTAAGCTTTTACGTTCTTAGAAGCTTGTGTTTTTTGTATGTGCTGTCAGAACAAACAATGAAAAATAAAAAACACAAACTGGTAATTTTTGCGTTTACCTAGAAAAATGTTTTTCTAGCCGAGAGGATTTTGCAAAGAAAAACTTTGTATTTTCTTTAGGATAACGCCACTTTAATAAAAAGGTTACGTAGAATCTTGGAGTTTGTTATCATATTATAATATAATACTAATATTTTTAAATGGTGTGCTAAGAAAACTTCGTCAGGGGATTGTTTTCTTTCAATCAAAAACTTTTGGTTTTTTATCGTTTAAAGAAAAACGTTTTCTTTTATTTCGTTTAAAAAAACTTTTTGTTTTATTATTTTTTTTTTAAATTGTGAAGTTTTTAAAATTTAATCTTAATTGAAAAAGAATCACAGGATTTTAAAAGCTGTCCGCCTTGTGGTTTAATAATGAACAGCGTATATGCCTATCTGAAAGAGGTCACGGGTGTGATTTCCCACATAGTCGACATAAGATATTTATTTAAAAAGGTATCTTTAGACTAGACTATTTCAAAGTCAGGACTTACAGGTGAATCGTAAAATTGATTGTCTTATCTACATGTATCCAAAATAATCAAGATGCGCTGCAGTTAGTGTACCGATGCAGTGCTCTATGCACCACAAGGTGCAGAAATTTGTCTACAAAAATTTGGACAAACTCAAAATATTGTTGATAAATTACCTGGTCCATGAAGAAGTATAGAAATTGAAAAAATAATATTTTCAGGCGTTGCCTAGTATGTAGGTGAAATAATTCAATTAGATGAATCTCACCCGCATAAATTAAAGGTTTCAGCTCTTTAACTTCACAAACATCAACAGATGAAAGAATTGAAGGAATATAGATGTTCAAATATAGGCAGAATGGTGAATGTTACACAGTGTGTAAAGTGGCCACTTAAACCAGCCATTGACAGGTCATAAGCCCTGTAGATGCCTGGACTTCTATATTACCTTTTCTTAAATGTTCTTCATCTCTGTTGTAATATGTTAATACAAACAGCTCCCCAGGGAGTTAAATCCAGTCATTGTCTACAAAAATTTGGACACACTCAAAATATTGTTGATAAAAAATTCTAGTAGCATAAAAAATGATAAATCAAGCCGCTCATACACGCGTTTGTGTAAAAATTATGTAAAAAAGTGAATTGAACAGGATGTTGCGTCGCATAAAACGAAATAATACGGACCAAAATGGACACCAAGTCGTTGGAACAAAAGGCATAATAGTACTACACACGTGCGTTTATAGAAATTATCTAGCAGCCAGCGGGCCACATGGCGACGGTATCTACCTACTGTCTACAAAAGCTTCTCTTCGGACATCTATCTCCCTTTGTTAACTATGGAGTTGAAACAGTGTTTGATTTATTTAGTTTTTTATTGCTTACTTCTTGGCATGAACACTTGACCAATTTACTACTATGCTCTTTTTTTATAAGTTTATTGATATTGTTTTAACTTTGCTGGAATCCCACTCGTCCATGCGCTTTGTAGCTGCACGATGATTGGTTATCTAGCTTTCATATTTCAACTTTAAAATACCTAAATTTTGTAAATAGGGTCTAGAATTCCAATCGTCTATACGCTTAGTAGCTGCAAGACGTGTTGTAATCTTACTCCTTTTTATTATTCTTTTTTTTTTTTTTAAATATCATTAATACACTAAATTTATTTGTCAATTTTTAAAATGTGTAAATGGGGGCTAAATTTCTAACTGTCTATGCGCTCTGTAGCTGCAAGACGTCCTGTAATCTAGCTCCTATCTGTTATAATTTTTGATTGATCTTAATTGAAAACGAGGAACTAGAATCCCAACCGTCCATGCGCTCTGTAGCTGCAAGACGTTATGGGATATTTATTAATTGTAGAGCGCCCTTGAGGCGATTTTCACAAAAATGGCGCTATATAAATTACCCAACTATGTTTAGAAAGGAAATAATGAAGATGATGTGGTAATGATTGATCGTCATGATCGTAGATCAACGACGGGTGTGATTTTCTTAAAATAGGAGTTATAACATGTCTGGTTATCTGTCAAATATATTTATTGCTTTAGTTCATACATTACATACAATACAAGCACAAGGAAATTAAATGAATACAATATTGTTGGTTACACGGGTTGACAAACCCTGACTTTACAGGTTGAGAGGCGGTGGAGATATTTTTTCACAACAGGAGGTGATTTGGGGTTCCGGGTGGCTAAAACACGTACGTGCCTCGGACAAACGAACTAGCTCTTCCTAGTAATATGATGCCTCGTACCGTATTCAGAAGTAAGCGAAAGGGCCTACCAGCCAGTATTCGTACTTCACTGAGTAGGTACTCGGGATTAATTACTATGCTCTGGAATAATCGAATCATATGTCTGACCAAAGAACCCGGCTATGCCAAATAAGAAAAGGGTTGACAGTATATTATGACAGTACAGGATGAGAGCCAAGGCGTTTTCTAGTACCAGAAAGTTCCAAACAAGTTAAACAGACTGATTAAGCTAGGAGAGCCTTGACTAGGTGTATTTACCAGAGACAACCAAGAAAATATGTTGGCAAAGTGGTAGAAGACGATCCGGAGTACTCTGACTTCTGGAGCTAGAAATTCGCCTGGTAAAGGCTAAAATTGAGGGGGAATGAGAAATTTAGGGGTCTCGCGGGTCAATGCGGAAGAATATGCAAACCTATATCATATGTTAGAAGAGTTGTCAATACGTAACTATCTCGTAAGAGTAGGATAACAATATGCAAAATAAAATGTATAGGGATAAAAGCGCGTGCTATACGATTTAATTGTTTTTTTTCGACACTATTTCATAACTCGACTAGTACAGAAATATACATGTTTTGATACTAGGTTAGTTATGTACGTATTTTCCAAACCTGAAATATAATATTATTTTAATTTAACCTTTTAAAGGTTAAATAAAAAAAACATCACAACATATCTTATTTTCGCACATCCGTCGTTGTTCTACGATCATTATATTTCATATGGAAGTAAATGCAAAGCTGAGACAGACATAAAAAAAAATTAAGACAGCGGTCTTTCCGTGGTTTGGACACGTAGAACAAATGAGCAGCAAGATAATGGTCCAAAAAATCGGATAATCAAATTAAACAAATATTTGTAAATCTGCATTTCAAAAATCAAAATTACCCGTTTTGCATGCACGCAAATAAACAATTAATGAGATCCTTATGCAAATATAGAGTGGAATTAATTTATTTATTTATGCTTTATTTAGTTAGTTCATAACATCTAAAAAACGAATATAAACATTGAATTATATTTTTTCAAATTAATTTTAAATAAATAGGTGCGAAGGTTTTCACGGTCATTGTTATTTTATTTCATTGGAAAGCCAACAGACATTTATACATTTATAAGAATCAATTATAACATAAATACATATCATAAAGTCCAATTAGAGGTTTCCACATTATATTGTTATTGTAAATGTTGTCACATAAAAATTATACATAACATGGAATAACTAATCATACAAAACTTATAATATTACTAGAAATGTAAATGTAAATGTAATACTTATTATTCAAAATATATCTACTTTTGAATATTGGTCACACAGTTGCACATTTTAATAAATAATACCACTATAGTTGACCATACAGTGTTCGTTTATTATGTGCCTACATACAGAACTGCACATAACCTGGATAATATAGGCTGCGGATTCAAGGCGCAACATCATCACTTGAATTATTTTTGGAAATTTCACTTTTAAAGGAAGTTAAAGATATGTTATTAATATCAATACAATTTAATTTCTGATTACACATATGGCAGGTTCTATTAACAAATGAATTTTGAAAAGATTTAGTTGAACATTAAGAAATTTAAAAAAGAGATTGGTTTCTGGTCTGCGTTACTGGGACTCTAAAACTAATAAGTGACATAATCTTAAGGCAATCTATCATGTTATTCAAAGTTTTATACATAAAAATGGCATCAGCCATGTTCCTTCGAGTTTGGAAAGTTTGGAGTTCAGGTAAGTTTATAGGTTCATCTGTAAATCATCTAAAATTGCAATGCGATAAAAATTTTGATTGTATAGATTCAATTCGGTTAATTTTTTTTTTCGTATTGAGGACTCCAAGCGGGAGATGCGAATTCTAATTGACTTCGAACAAATGTAAAGTAAAGAGTTCCAAGAGTGCGCACATGATTGAATTCTCCCTATACAGAAGAGGAAACCTCACACGTTAACTTATTGTCAAGTAGAACCCTTCATTAACTTAAGTATTTGATAGTCAAGGCAATAATTATGGATGATTTTAAAGTTGTTCCTTGAAAATGTGAGCACAGAGCATTTTTTAATATTCAATTTTAGTAAGTTTTGTTTACAATATAAATTTTATCTATCGAGATCTTCTTGGAGTTTAAAACAGTCTAAATTAGTTTTTTTTTAAAATATATTTTAATGTCATTAGCAAAAAGTAATAAATTTGCAGATTTAAAGCACTTACCAATGTCATTGATAAAAATATAAATAGTAATGGCCCCAAATGCGATCCTTATGGAACGCCTGAGGGTACATTTACAACATAGGAACTAAACCCGTTTACGACTACTGATTCTAGTCTTTTAATAAGGTAAGACATCAGCCACCTATGTAGATTACCGTGAATACGTCTACCTGAGTTCTTTCGTTCATTGCTTTTAAAACAGATTTCAAAAATACAACAAGATTAGAAGTGACGAATCTAAATTTTACAAAACCATGTCGGTTCTCGATGATAATGTTTTTGACAGCATTATAAAGTTGACTGTAGACTATTTTTTCAAAAAATTTGCTGGTTATAGTTAATTTTGAGATTAGACGAAAAATTTTTATATCATTTTCGGAACCAGTTTTATATATGGGTGTTATAAGGGCGTTTTTACACATTTCAGGAAATATGCCTTCACTAAATAATAATTGAAATAGTAGAAATAATGGTTTGGCAATTTCATAACAACACATTTAAATGAAATATGAAGATATGTTATCACTACCCCCGCTTGTACTATTTGACAAACTTTTAATATGACCAGAGACTTCCAAATTATGAGATCTTACGACTAGATCGAGATATTTGTTGTTATTATTTGGTAAATTGCAATACTGTGATATACAAGTAAACGATAATACATCTGAAAATTAAGCTGTAGTAACAGTTTGATTACTATTTTCCATATACATGGTCCCATCGATACTCTCATGCCAAGAGGCTTGGGGCTGATTAAAATTACCTATTATAATAAATTCAACATTGGGATGTTTAGTTCTAATATCACATAATTTGTCGAGAAAAATTAGATAATGAGATAAATGATTAACGCCTGGTGGAATAAAGACACAGCATAAGTTAATTTTTAAATTATTATTAATAGTTAATGTTACCCATATGTCTTCAACTGATGATTCCCATACAAGTTGATGAAAAGCTTTGTATTTTTTTTTCAATCCAATCATTACACCACCACCAAGTCTGTCTCATACTCTATCATGCCTGTAAACCTGATAACGGTCGTCAAAAAGTTCAGAATCGTAAATATTAGGGAGTAGCCACGTTTCTGTTATAAATATAGCATCATACTCGTTATTAGTCACATTAAGATAAAAGTCATTCGTCTTTGAACGCAAACCAGTTACATTCTGATAATATATACTTATTTGAGCTTTAGCCCTGAATTTTTATCTATGGAAAACCAACAACCTGGGCAAAAATTGCATGAAAGATAGTTAATAGTTAAAGTATAGAAAAAGCAGTTACAAAACAAAGTGAAGAATAATATTTAAAAAAATATTTAAAAAAAATATCTTGCAGCACAAATTCAGAAGTCACTTGAAGTACCGGGCTGGCTTCACTCTTTCGGACAAATATTTTACCATATTTTATTCAAACAAACTTAAAGTTCCTTTCCTTACGCATTGTGCGGGCTCGGCTAAAAAGGGATCGGGTTGCTGTTAAGTGTTCATTTATAAAAAAAAATATTATTCTCCGGAAAATTGAGGCCATTGGTAGTTACGTCTTTATTTTCCTTCGCGGCTGCCAACATTTGATCCCTGACTTTAGTTGATGCAAATTTAACAATGATCGGTCTCGTAAAATGCGGACGGTTTTTTGGGAGTTCTTTAACTCACACTTTGGTAACGACATAAATATCTGATTGTGCAAGTTGGACTCCTAATAAATCTCCAAGGGATTTGATTACATGTGGTAACCGTTCGCTTTTCTTTTCAGGTATGCCTATAATTTCTAAGTTATTACATAAGTTTTGCTGTTCACTTCTATTTAGTTTATTTTGTTTACTACAGTTTTTTCAAGTAAATTTACTCTTTCTTTGACATTTTCAATGCTCTTACATTTTTCGTCCAAGGTTAAGATTTTATTAGAGAGATCTTCAATTTTTGAATGACAAAATTCTATACTGCTTTTGATATCTTTAACTTCTTCATAAATTTTATTCATTTCTCCTAAGAGGACTTTTTTCATATTATTAAGTGCTTCATTAAAGTTATGTTGGTTTGTCTCCGAGCCTTCGGGACGGCGGGTACTGCGTGTGGAACTCATATTGCAACAATAATAATAATGGCAGTAGAATTTAGTGTTGATGTTTTCGCGTGAAATTTTATTTGATAGATTTAAATCAGTAACTTACTGCAACAATCGAAGATAATAATTTTACACAGAACACTAATACAAATGAGTCTATTTAACTTGTGCAGTCGAGATGACAAGGCGAAATAACACTTTTTAATAGATTTATTTCGATTACAAGTTTATGTACAGCCTAAGTTAATAAATGACAGGTGAGTTCCTCGATTATCAATATGTTTCTTTTTTGGGTAAAGTAGTGTAGTTTACCCTGAAGATGGCTCCTGCAATGGTAGCCGAAACATCGGAACAAATCCAATACACACGGTATCACCCAAAAAAAAAAACATATTAATTTTAAATTTTATTTTTTTTCTATTTCCTTTATTTCTTCAGGTAACTCATTGTACAGCTTCAATCCCTTGTACAATGAGTTTTGAGATTCTGTTTTTCTCCTCATTCGTAATCTTATCTTTTTTTACCCCTTGTTTTTTATGTATGACATTGTTAGTTTATTTTTTTATTTATTTTTTTTATCCCCTGAATTATTGCATAAAAATTGCCACATTATATTTAATTTGTTGCTTTACAGTAAGCAAGCCAATTTCTTTGTGCATTATTTATACATTAGAATAGATATTTCTTCTGAGTATAATACTCATCGCCTTATTTGGAAGAATTTGTATATTTTTAATTTCTCCTTCATTACATAAAAAAAGAATGAAAGAACAGTAATTTATGAGTGGACATATTTTTGTTTTATAAATAAGAATACTACTAACATTTCGTAATCTTCCCAAAATTGAATTTTTTTTTAACGCTCTATCCTCTGATTACCTTTTACGGGGAAACGTTATGAAAGTTTGATTGTGTGTTCTTGTTTAGTTTTTATGACATTATGCACATTGTATTTACGCAGCTTTCAAAATGCAAAAAAAAATAATGTTGTAAACTTTAAAATTCATTAGATATGATTCGCATTATGAATATGCTTTCCGCACAATTAACGGTATAATTTAAAAAAAAAAAACTATGTAGTCTCAAAATAAAAAGGTAAATGTTATGCTTAGATTTTTTTATAATTTTTTTTTAATAAAAAATAAATATTTTATTTCAATTACCATCGTGCAAGAAAACCAACTGGTGCAAGATGTTTGAAAATTGTTTTCAGGCGTTGCCCAGTATGTGAAATAATTTGACCAGACGAATCTCTTCACAGCAATAAAGGTTTCAGTACTAAAACTTCACTAAAATAAACAGATGGAAGAATTGAAGAATCGCGAATGTTCGAACATAGGCAGAATGGTAAATGTTACACAGTGTGTAAAGTGGCCACTTAAACCAGCCAATGACAGGTCATAAGCCTTGTAAATGTCTAGACTTTCATATTCCCTTCTCTAAAATGTTCTCCATCCCTGTGATATTTTTTAATTTTTTTTTTAATGTTGATAAAATGCCATTATTATTTCTGAAAGCATTTTAAACTAGACGGTACGAGTGAGTGAACATTGTGAAAAATAAGTCTTAATTTTTACTAATGATTGTGAGATAGTGGATGTATGCAAAGACGATTTATTTTTATTTGTGCTACTGTTATTCCCGGGGTGCAAGTTATACTTGGTCAATGCCGCGGGTCCAGTAAAGGCCAAAAAAAAAAGAGTTGTTTTTTTTTGTAACGTATAACATACTAACTTTAAGCATATTTGCAACTTGTTTTTTGAATAAAATGAAAATTATTAAATATACTGCATTCAAAGGATTGTAAGTTCGCTTTTGCTGTTGGTTTGAAAATCGGTACACCTCTATTTTAGTTTACGAATTTCCAATTGGTGTACAAAATGGAGGTTATTTTACCAATTAAAACCAAGCTAAATCATTCCATCAAAAACGTTTTGAACATTAACGCACGCCTAACAAAACAAATAATAACTTTTAACTGTACCATGTTGTTCCATAAAACAGTCGAGAATGGAGTGTGTCAAATAGTGAGGCAAATTATCGGTTATGAAAATTAAGTTATTCGATCTTTTTAAAAGTCTTGAATTTTTTTTTGAAGTCACCAGATTTTTTTATCCGACCGGACCTATAAAAAGACCAGGGACAGGAGTGAGAATCTCTATTCGGTATTCACGAAGAAAAATAGTAACAACACCACATTATGTGTTCAGATTGCTGATCAGGAAATCCACAGTAGCGCGAAGTGGAAATGATAATACTAAAAACAAAACAAAAAATTCATTAATTATAACCTGAAACTGGGTAGTCCAGTGATTAGGGATAATCCAAGGAAATTTTAAGCGCTGACGGATTAAGCGTAAAAGAAGAAAAGTTACCCTTGCTGAATAGGAGAATATTCTTATTGTGATTTCCAAACATCAAGGAGATAATTTAAATATGCAGACTGTAACTGGGGGGGCGGATCATCGGTGGCAAAGCGAGAGGTGACCTCAATGCCTATCTATTTAACTCCCATGTATGTTCAGCGGTATTCAGTCGTTTAAAAGTTATTCATATTTTTAAGAATTTTTTCATGTAATTTTTTTTTATAGACGTTAAAAGTTAGTTGAAAAGTTATATTTGCATATGTTTTGGAAAATATTATTTTTTATTTGAAATTAAATCAAATAACGACTCTAAACTGTATTGTAGACACTTGGTTTGGCTACACTTGGGACATCCAGCCTAAAATTGGATTTTTACTAAAAAATCTTAAAAATCTGAATAACTTTAAAACGATTGAATATCGCTGAACATACATTGGGATTGAATCGATAAGCATTGAGGTCCCCCATCGCTCTGCCACCGATGATCCGCCCTCCCAGTTACAGGTTGTATAGGTATATATATTATTTATATTTATTCTTTTTGTTAAATGTAGACAAACGCCATGAATAACAAATGAACGCATTATTTTTAGGTAGAACTTCAGGGATTGTCGCTGGACTTTCAGATCCAAAAGAAGCAAGCCTGTCAGAACAGGTAGTGTTTCCATCAAGCATGTCATGTATTCTTTGGGAGAGGTTGCTTTTATCCGATTAAAATAATTGGTCTAAAATATTGCAATTCCCAACAGCGAGCTGCATTTATGATGCCTAAGTAAGAGACCTTTGAGGTTTCAAAACAGAACCCCCGGCTGGCCAAACGTGCATCTTTGTGAAAAGCCATCTTTCCCAAATTCACAGCTTTTCTAGCATAGGAAATGTTAGCTCTGTCAATCTAGAAATAAAATTGTCCAAAAGGCCAATCAGTAATACAAAAAAATAAGAACGCCATAAAACTGATGAATGATCTGATTATTTTTACCAATCGATTATGCACATCACTAGAGTCGAATCTAGAATGTGTGTTAAACGGAAGTAATAAATATTCTCAAGTCTGCAAAATGAGACTACATATTTCCAAAGCTATTTGAAAAAGTTACCAGTTAAATTTATTTATAATGTGAATCGTGTAGATATAATTTCCTTCATCAAAATTTACTGTAAATAGCGTGATACGTATTTATTTTTAATATTTGGTTTTCATTAGACAAGTAATGACAAATAAAAGTAAAATAACGTATTTAAACTCGTTAAAATAACATTGTAATTATTTCTGTTTCATTTATATTAAAGCTACCAGTCTCAACGACGTCACAAAAGCGATGAAACTCGTCACTGAGTATTCCAAGTTTATGAATTTAAGTATTACTTGCCTTTTACTTTTATTTAAAAAAATGTTTATACGTTAACGTAAAGATAAATAAGAATTAAGTAAGATTTAAGAGGTCTACGGCTAAAATATGTTTTCCAAATGTTTTCTCTCAATGACATTAGGTAAAATATTTCCCTAAAAGACTTACTCTACTACCTACTAAAATTTTCTCAAGTTTTCAAGTCTACATTCTTTAACCCAATTAGTACCATTTTCAAAGTAAATATAAATAAATAACCAAATTCAGAAAATAAGTTTTTTTAAATCAATCAACCTCATCCAAACAACTCATGTCCGAAGGTAATGTCCAAAGAATGGACACTATCAGACTCCCTGGCTTCATAACCAACCTCACAGAGTTGTCCTCGTGGAAGACATCCTAAAAATGGAAGTGCAGCTGTGAATCCACATCACAGAAGGAACAACCCTTTGAAAAACATCCATAAATACATACTTAAATAGTATTTTAAATCTAGATAAATTTTACAAATATTGATTTTTTCTTTGTTCTTACTTGTTTTCGTACTTTTGTTTTATCTGAATAACTATTTTTTTAGTTTTAAAATTTGGGGGTGTATTTATTATTCAACAAATACAGTGATTTAACTATTAACGCGGCAATATTTGTATTAACTTAAGAATATGGAGATTTACTAAAAATTAAGTTTAAATATACCGCGTTACAATTTTTATAGTACTCTTCAAGTAAAGGAGATAAGTTTACTTTCATTTATGAAGATGTATTTTGTATCTAAAATACACTATAATTGTCTTAGAAGTTCAAAGGAAAAAACATATACTACGAAAAACGATAAAAATATTTTAAATGTATTAAGATTATTAAAAAAAAAATATAAATATGGATATTGTGGAGAAATGTTTTTATACTTCGAAAAATAAATTATAAAAAAATATGTCCCTCGAAAAACGCGACATTTTTGGGATTGATAATTGTGACGTCAAGATTCGTGACAATGTTCAATAAAAATTGAAACAGTAAAAACAAGTTCAAAATGAACACGAATCGTAACGTATAAGGGGCGTGACCAATGCAATAACCGTTTCCACGGGAAATCAAAACCATAAGTTCAAAAATATTTTTTCTTCTACTAATAAGTAGTAAAAATAATTTACTACTCGACAGTTTTTCATAGGCCCTTATTACTTTAAAATTGTAAAAAGAGTTATACTTCCCTAATATATTGAGTAATTAGAGCATGGAATACTCAGGTTTAAAAAAATCTCATTAAACTATTATGACCTTACCAGAAGTCTAACCAGAAACATCTGCGCATGAGGTAAGCATCGCTGTTTATAATAATTATTGCGTCAGTTAGTAAAGAAACATATCTGAAGCTGGCGAGAGAACATAACAACTGTCTCAGGATGAATCGTTTACAAAGAAAAAAATAAGAAAACAGTAATTAAATATTATAATTTGGATGAAGTTGGATTGGCATGGTTTAGCTCGAAGTCTTAGGTCTTTCGTTTTTATGAATATATTGTATACAATTATTGTTTTACCCTTGTTTGTCTTTGCTAAATAGTTTTATGTTATTTTTGTTCGGTTTCTTTCATTTATGTTTCTTCATGTAACTGTTGTAATTGGCTTAGGCCGTATATATAATAAATAAAATAAATAATTTACGTGGGCGTAAAAGTGTTAAGGGTGAAACTGGCGACGCTAGGTCGTATGTCACATATCTTCAAGGCAAGCGTCAAGCCAGAAGAAAATTTAACAGCGATATTTCAGCATAAATATAAAGAGAAATTCCTAGAAACATAGAAGTTCCTATGGTGATTCACCCTGAAAATATTTCAGGCTTTTCCCGAAATTCAGCGATCCAATGAAATGTACTGAGAGTGAAAATAAAAGGAAAATTATGTTTGTTAGAGCATTAATTATGCATAATGATACATTCATAAATACGTAAAATGGCACTTAATTACATTTTATGAAAGTGTAATAGGTTCTACAGACAAGAAAATACACGTTAAAATTGTGTATATCGAGTTGTCTTTTGATTTTTGCGTAGGTTTATCATTTCATTTAAAGCAAAATTATTCATTTCTTTAAAACAAATATTGGTTTTTAAAAGTAATTTTAAAGAAAACATTTTAGTATTTTTGTCTCGACTGAATCAGGCTTGAAAGGTATCTATTATTCAAAAGAAATTATTTAACATTTTACAACAGAGATGAAGAATATTTAAGAGAAGGTAATATAGAAGTCTAAGCATCTACAGGGCTTATGACCTGTCAATTGCTGGTTTAAGTGGCCACTTTACACACTGTGTAACATTCACCATTCTGCCTATATTTGAACATCTATATTCCTTCAATTCTTTCATCTGTTGATGTTTGTGAAGTTGAAGAGCTGAAACCTTTATTTATGCGGGTGAGATTCATCTAATTGAATTATTTCACCTACATACTAGGCAACGCATGAAAATATTTATAAAAAAATATTATTTTCTATATTACCTTCTCTTAAATATTCTTCATCTCTGTTGTAAAATGTTAATATAAACAGCTCCCCAGGGAGTTAAATCCAGTCCTTGTCTACAAAAATTTAGACAAACTCAAAATATTGTTGAGAAATTATTTAGTATTTTATTACATATAGAACGTACTCGAAAGTACGTAACATTGTCTATTTAAATTTAAATTTTATTAATTCATATACATGTCCATTGCAAAATAAAGTATCTCAATTCATATATACAGAAATCATAAAAATAAATACATTATATTAGGTATTTATAAAAAGAACACGTAGGTATATATTTTATATGAGAATTATGTTGAAAAAGTAAGGGAATTTTGTAACAAAAAACCCCCTTAGAGACGTAAAAGAATTAAATGTCTAAAATAATATTGATCAATACAGAGATAGTTTTTCCAACAGGCATAACCATTGGCAGGTTGGTCCAGTATATTGGAATGTGAAACAGTCTATGTTGACGCTGTCCATGGTAATCCGGAATATAAAAGCTAATGCTTCCCATAATTTCAGGGTTGTCAAAAATACCGGCGCAACAATCAAAAGAAATACGTAGTTAAATACATATTCCTTCTTGTCTTCAAACTGTCGTAACCCTGCATACCCTGAGAAACTCAACGATAAAAAGCCATGGATAATATCCATTGACCCATTGAACATTATTTAAACTTATTGCGACAGAGAGAAAAAACATTTTTGAGAAGGGAATATGGAAGTCTAGGCATTTACAGGACTTATGACCTGTCATTGGCTGGTTTAAGTGGCCACTTTACACACTGTGTAACATTAACTATTCTGCCCATGTTTGAACATCCACATTTCCTCAACTCTTCCGTCTGTTGACTTTTGTGAAATAAAGGAGCTGAAACCTTTATTATGCGGGTGAGATTCATCCGGCTGAACCAAATCACCTTCTAGGCAACGCCTGAAAACAATATTCTCTATTCTATTTTTCCTTCTCAAAAATGTTTTTGCAAGAATTTGGACATACTCAAACAGTATTGAACATTATATTATTAAAATTTAAAGCATTAACTTTGAGGCACAGCGTTTTACTAAATGTTATTTCATATTTGTTTATTACTACTTACCGAGTTTTGTATGTTAACTGGTTTTAAGACGTATCCGTCTTAGACAAAAACACAAATTTAACTAACATGCAAATCCTATTATACACATTCACCGTAGTTGTTCATACACTGTAATATACATATGCGGTTTATATATATATATAAGGAGGCAGTATTGCAGAGTGGCTATTTCTTCCTACCTACTCATCTATTTTCATTTTCGGCAGCCCAACAGGCTAGGAGGCCGGAATAAGGAAGTTCAGCCTTACGGTAAATTGGATATAAAAATATGTTTTTACGCGAGCTAAAAATTAGAGCTTACATTGTACGGCGAAGTTTTTTGAAAATGTATGAAAAAATAAATTAACATGATTTTCATAAATACGAACTACTTTGCATGTCGTAAATAGTTTTTCGGAATCAACCAATGATAAGAGAGTTTTGATAGGTTTCCGATTTATTGTAAGTCAACTGAAAAATCAGTTAAATTCATCGAGAAGAAGAAGAGCACTTCAGGCGTCGAAAAATTTAAAACTCAAAAAAATCATATCACTGATAATACGATACAAAAAAATTAAGAAAAATAAAAAAAAAATTACATTTTTAGAAGTTGTTTCTCTATATGAAGGTTTTAAGTGTGCATCTATTTATGGTAGAGAACCACTTTCTAAATTGATTTACGATTTGTATATACCTAACGTTAATTTCTGTACCTCAGAGGTAGACGGATGCAAATCCAAACGTCAAATGTTCAACAATAGCCTAAAGAATCATATTTCTCTAAGTGATTTTTAACAATTCAGACCATCATGAGACTTACATATTTTCAAAATGAATGGACATGATCATTAACTGGATACGAAAATCGAAATGTCATTTCATCAAATTCTGGATTTGCAATCCGTCTGCCTCTGAGGTACAAATTTTAAGATTCACTGTTTTAATTTTTTGTTTATGTATTTTATTTTTTTTAACATATTTTTTTTCCTTTATTTATATTTTGATTGAGTTGAATTTTTTTGTCAACGCCAAACCCATAATATATACTATACTAGCGGACCCGACAGACGTTTTCCTGCCCAAACGTTGGCTTGCCTGTTATTGTTTTTTGAATAGATCAGTAGGTACCTAGGTACTTGTTAGTGATTGAATTTCAAATAAAAAAAATAATAATATTCAAATATTGAATTTAAATAGGTATCTAGGTATTTTTTTATGGTTGAATTCCAAAATATAAAATAATTCATTTTTAAATATGGAATTTTTTTCGCTAATGTCACATTCGGCTCGTCTCACCAACAGGGGTCCACTTTATACATGAACGCAATTTTCAAAAAAGTATTGAACGTTAGTTAATATTATTTTAGTGTTACCAAAAATCCAGTAAAAAGGAATAAATGGGAAGAAGTAATAAGGAATGTAAGGAAATAATCTGAATGGGATCCATAAAAAGCGAATGTTGTTTGTAAACATTCAAAAACAAACTTTTTTTAAACACAAAAAAATAACATCCTTTAATTTTTTTTGTATATAAATATTTTACGTTTTCATTTGCGATTTTTTTTGAAAGTAAATACTCTTTTTCTTTTGTTCCCCTCTTTTTTTGTATCTGGACTGCCTTTTAAAACTAATACATTGTGGTCGCACCGGCAACTTTTAATAAATGCAAATTACACAATTTAATTTCAACGAAACATACTCAAATATTTTTTCTAAACACAGTTATGTGTTTTTTCTTTATGTTACTAATAAAAAACTTATAAAACACATCCATCATCAAAAGAAACATTATTTTAATAATCTACTTAGCAAATTTTTACAAATGTGACTTAACATATATTGTCAGCGCAACGACGAAATTTAAGTATCTTTAAAACACCCAAGGAGAGTAAAATTACTATGGACAATCCATAATATTATGGCCTTCATAGATTATCCTTAAGTATTCGAATCTATGGAAACCAGGGTACTCATTAATGCAATTGAAAATGCCAGAATGAATTCTAGATACACGAGGTTAATTAAATATATTTACGAAAATGCTACTATTGATGTGAAAGTAAACGAAGATCGAAAGACAGAGAAAATCAAGATCAAAAACGGCCTAAGACAGGGTGACACGATATCTTCAAAACTTTTTACATTAGCCTTGAAAGACGTTTTCAAGATACTAAATTGGAATAACAAAGGCATAAAAATAAATGGTTGGTATTTAAATCACGTCCGTTTTGCAGATGATATAGTAATAATATGTAAAATAGGTAAATGAACCATAGTAAAAGAATTATGCAAAACCTCTAGAAAGATCGGTCTGGAAATAAGTATAGACAAAACCAAAATTTTAAGTTCAATGCCTAGTAACAAACTCCAATCTCCAAATATACATATATGTCAGCTCAGCCAGCCCAAAAACTTAGCTCAACGCAGTCACTTAGTTCTAGCATGTATTACAAGTACAGTTACTTCAACACCTCATCGTAATTCAATTCATTATTTATTTGCCATGTAATAAATACACATTTAACAGCATCCTCCTGTATTCTATCAATCTTTAACTGGGGTAAAAGGTCCGACCCTCAACCACCTAATTATACATATTTAATCTTTAAAATAAGTCCTTTTTGGACACTAGGTTAAGCCACGCGAGTATTATAATTAACGGGTAAGCGTAGCACATTCCGAGTGCCAGGCGCGGACGGCGTATAGCTCTTGATATTAGAATTTGTGTTGTAAAGAATGAACATTTTACCCTAAGGCACGACGAATCAAATAGATTCAATGCCATACGTACGTAGGTGCATTTTTTTTTAAACTTCGCTGTTTTTGATCAGCTTTTCTAGGTTTAGCCAAATGAGCGTTTGGCGTTTTACTTTTAAGTGTGATGGATTAGATTCATTCTTTGCCAAGCAAAAATGTATGGGCAAATAATCAATTAAAAGAGCAATTGATTGTGAATGTGTAATTAATTTTGATACGAGTGTAATTAAAGCTGCGAATCAATTAATTTAAATTATTCAGGTCGATAAGCAAGACTGGAATGTAAAACGGGAATTTGATTATGCCCGGTATTCATGGTGAGTTCATGTACATACGTGAACCCGATGACAACTTGCACACCTTCATGGTATATATCGTAAAAATGGCGAAAAACTGACTGCCTGACTTAACTTTTTTTAAATAAAAAATTACCATAACTTAAAAAAAAAAAAACAATTCCAAAACAATTGGCCGGCGTAGGTAAGACAGGTTATAAATTAAGATATTAAGGCTTTGTAGGATAATCGATATTTAAGAAATTTCCTAAATTAATTATATAAATATATATTGAAGTATTAGAGTATTACCAGTGAAAAAAAAACAGCCCTTAGCATTTTAAATTATAGATCAATAAAATTACAATTGGGAAATTCAGCCCTACGGGAAGTTGGATACTGAAAATGTATTCTTTGGCGTGGTAAAAAATAGAACACAAAAATGTACGGCGAAGTTTCTTGAAAATGGATGAAATAATAATAAAAACAATTTTAATAAAACGAACAACTTTGCATGAAGTCATTAGTTCTTTGAATCAGCCAATGATAAAAGAGTTAAGATAAATTTCTGGTTTTCGACAAGTAAACTGACTAATCAGTAGAACTCATCGAGAAAAAGGGAAAGAGAACTTGAGACGTCACACGCGAAGTAATGTCAAAAAAACAAAACTTTTGAAAATCATTGCGATGATAATACGATATGTTTAAAAAAAAAAACATAGTTTAGGAGTCAATTGACAAACCAAAAAATAATACAATACAACTCAACTTTCTCATTCTCGTCAAAACAATGATGATAATTTTATTTTATATAATGTAATATATACACGGCCTAAGCAAATTACAACAGTTACATGAAGAAACATATCGTTGGGATTGTAGAACAACGACAGATATGCGATATTGACATTCTTTTATATTTGATATTGAAAAAAAAAAAAAAAGGTTTTTTTTAAGGTTTGAGAAAATGTATATAAACATCCAGTTAAACAACTAACCAAAGTATTAAATGGTATACTTTTGTACTTTTTAAGTTGTGACATTAAGTGCCAAAAAAAAATTTAAACCGCTATCACGTAAAGTTGAAGAAAATCACGTGCTTCGGTGTTCTACGATCCGGACGATATATACAAGAATCTGAACATAAAGAACATCAAACTATGAAGCAAATACAAACAAGGGAAACAAAATAATGGTAAACAGTAAATTCATAAACACGAAAAACATATAAGACTTCGAGCTAAATCATGCCAATCCATCTTTATCCAATACTGTTTTAGCGGTGAACAGATTTACGAAAAGCTGTAAAATCTATCCCAAAGTCTTCCAAGTTGTGTGACAAATTGACTAATTATTTTTTTATTGCAAGGAAAATGTTTTAACTGTTTTTCACACATTTGAAATAGAATATCATTTCTTTATTTTATTTTTTACAGATTGTTTATACATATAATGAAAGCACCTATCAATGAATAAATTGTTCTATTTGGTTTCAAAGCAATTTGAGGAAAAATCTTTTGGATTTATTGTTGAAGTGATAAAATTAACATGATTCTTATCTTTTAAAGATATTTTATTAAATTACTATGCAAAGTGTAACATTTTCTTATCACTGAATAAATAATCGAGGTCTTTCCTAAAAAACGCCAGAACAACAAAGTGAGATCTTGGAAAACTGATGAAAATTTTCCGTAAAATGAATTATGCGCGAAGAACAATTTGCCGAAAAAGGTAGTTCCATTTTTCCATCCATTTTGAATTTAATATTTCCGACACTCGAGTGGGAGTATAAGCATATGAGATCATTTCTTGTGAGATATTAATTTACAGAATCTCATTTGCCCTTTTCCTAATATTACATTGCGATTTTAAATTTAATTTGATTAAATCTGGTGAAATCTAAAACAAATGTAAAAGAGAATCTGAAAACACAGTACGCGAGACAAATTCTAGCTACTACGCCACGGAGATATTTTACATGGCATATTTTATGTATGGTGTCAACACAGACATTACTTTTAAACTTTTTATAATAATATTTGTACTACAACTACCATCACACCATTTCACCGTAGGGGTAGGCAGAGAGAATGGACCACCACACACGTCTATCATGGCATATATTCCAAGCTTCTTCCACATCCATGCATCATGTCATACACGCCCCTCGGTTCTGTCTGCTTTTGATATGACCAGACTTAAGATTTTGGTTTATTTGATCATGCCACGTCTACCTTTGTCGCCTTTGTCTTACTTTACCGTTAATTTTTGACATATTTACTTGTTATACCATTTTTTCGTAATGAGTGATTTTAATTTGTTAATAATTGAGTAAGTTATAAAAAAGGGTATTGTACTTAAAATTTGATGATGTAGGTGTATAATGTTTTTTATTATTTTTAAATAAAAAAATATTTTTATATATAAATGCGTATTTTTTGATAATTGAGCCACCTAAAACAAAAATGAATATAAAGATAAAATAAGAAAATTATTATGGTAAATAAAATCAATTAATTAAGTACTAGACTTTGGATTGAGCTACCGCTTCATGTAAAAAATGCACCTCCAAGAAACGCCTGAAACATTACTATATTTTGCCTCTTAGGGAGCGGTAAATATTAACATAAAACAACAGACATGAAAAACATTTTACAGAAGGAAATATAGAAGTCTATTTTTTATTTTATTTTATTTTATTAGGTAATTCAACAAAGATACATACTAGAAAACATACAATTTAAAAGCGTCCGTCGAAATAATTTAACATGCATATATATCTTCAATTATAGAATTACACAAAATAGATTTATACGTTAAGTTGTGATACATATTTTTTAATATTTTTGTTTATACAGGATAAAATGCAATAAAAAATAAGTTGTACGTGTGAACTTATTGAATAAGATTTATTCCTAAGAGATTATTCGCAAAAGCTGAGAGAGTATCATAAAAAATGTTAATTTTATTGTTTCGGCAGTATATATTATATTCCCGACACATGCGGGCCATAGGTGTGTGGTATGTCGCATTATTTGAAAACAAAGGCAGTTTAAATATTTCCCGATGTCTGAGTGTTCTCAATCTTTTATTTATTTGTATTTTATTTAGAAGGTTAGTATTTACTTTGTAGTTTAATATTTTATACAGAAATTTTATATCGAAAACAACGCGGCGTTTTATCAGAGAATTAAAATGAAAAAGAGTTAGAAGTTGCTCGTAATTTGAATTTGAACGTGGGTTAGAAATTTGGAACTTATACAAAAGGTACTTTAAGAACTTTTTTTGAACAGATTCTATTGAATTTATATGGTTTTGATATTGCGGACTCCATACGCATGAGGCATACTCAAGATTACTGCGAATCAAACTCATATATAGACATATGACAGTTTCCAGTTTTTTAAAGGGTTTGGTTACTCTCTTTAGGAACCCCAGTAGCTTAAGTGACTTACGAGTTATGTAATCTATACGATGTTTAAAATTTCATTTTGTGTCAAAAAAAACCCCGAGATCCTTATTAATGTTTACTCTACTTAATATTTTATCACCAAGAGAATAGTCAAAAAATATTGGGTTCATTTTACGAGTAAAACTGATAGAGTAGCACTTTTTAATGTTCAATTGCATATCGTTTTTATGGCACCAACTCAATAAAGTTTGCAAATCAGTCTGCAATTTAACACAAT
The DNA here is from genome assembly GCF_059751315.1 of Micrasema longulum. NCBI lineage: Eukaryota > Metazoa > Arthropoda > Insecta > Trichoptera > Brachycentridae > Micrasema > Micrasema longulum. Next base: position 782 of record NW_028277570.1, on the reverse strand, counting down.
TCTCCATTCTATCAGTTTTATTAAATATTTTCAGGTCATCAGCATACAAGAGAGACGTACATTCTAATTTATTTGACAGGTCGTTAATAAAAATTAGAAATAATAATGGACCTAGGTGAGACCCTTGGGGAACTCCGGAAGTTGGAGAATAGGGCAGTGACTCATGACCTCTAACCATTACAACTTGACACCTATTTGATATATATGACTGAATCCAACGCAGCAGGTCACCATGGATACCAATATTTTCAAGTTTTGTTCTGAGAATGCGATGATTAACTTTATCGAACGCCTTGCTAAAGTCCGTATAAATTGCGTCGACTTGTCTCCTGGAACCTACAGTGCTATGCAAAAAGTCCACATATTCCAGTAAGTTTGTGGTGGTTGATTTTTTACTCACAAATCCATGTTGTTGGGAGCTAAGTACTTGTTTTAATTGACAGTAGATATATGGGTACGTTATAGACTCAAAATTTTTACTAAAACAAGATAAAATGCATATTGGACGATAGTTACAAATGTCGGATTTATCACCGTTTTTAAAGATAGGGGTAACATTTGCTATTTTTCAGAGCTCTGGAAAGACTCCACTTTTTCAAGATTTGTCAAAAATTATATTTTATGGTTTTATTAAGCTCGAAGCACACATTTTAACGAATAATGGTGGAATGCCATCATGTCCATGTCCTTTTTTAACGTCTAAATTTTTTGAAGTAAATACCAGTTAATGAAAACACATTCAATGTAATTGAATTTGATGGGTCATTACTATTATGCGGACA